>NW_014543706.1:0-1527 GCF_000741045.1 Vigna radiata var. radiata | reverse complement strand
CTGGTGAGTAATTCCTTGATTTTGTAATACCACCTAGGGATAGGGGTAGGACGATCAATTGCGTTTAACTTCTGCTCTATAATGTTGTATTAATTTCTAGGGGAGGCTAGGGATAGCAAGCCAGNAGTTAATATTAGGCTCTTTTCGCCGAGGGATCGAGTTAAGGGTAGGCTAAGAAAGTTGCATGACAATTAATTAATCAAACTAATAATTCAAGAGGAGTAGATAAGAGAGAGCGAATAATGATGAAATTGTAAACCCCCAACAACTCCATTCATCCATTGTTTTCTTCTTGTCATTTGAATCAATCTCTTTTGCATGTTAATATTTTTGTTCTCAAGTCAATTTATTAATTTTTATTTTCAAGTCTTATTATTTTAATTCATGTGAACGAGAAAGCCTTTCGAGTCTCTTGGGAAAAACGATATTGGGTTACTCTAATTATATTACTTGAACGATTTGGTACGCTTGCCAATCCGTCAACAAGTTTTTGGCGCCGTTGCCGGGGACTCGAGGTTTATTTTTCTAGTAGTGTGGATTAATTGAATTTGACTTGGTTGTAATTATTTTTGTTTTATATTTTTTTAATTGCGTTTTATTTTATTTTTCTGTAAAAGTGCTTTTAGGGTGTGTTTCTTGTGTATGCAAGAAACAATACATACTAGAAGCACGAAAAATCAGCAACCTCTGTTACAAGTTCTACCAGACGAGAGGAAAAAGAGACGTTCTTCACGTGAGAGATCTCTTCCTCCAAAAGCTATTTTGCAGTCTTCGTTTGAGACTTTTGCACCAAATCTTGAGGAGATGGCCAACCAACCTCCTCCTACACATACTTTGGGGGACGCTACTAATGTAGTAGGCCCCTTGAACTTCAACAACATAGCAGTTCCAGTTGACAACACAACCAGCATGGTAATGAGTACAACACTCATCCAATTAGTCCAGAACAACCAATCCCATGGGTTCTCAAATGAAAATCCTTACAAGCATTTGACTATCTTTGGCGAGATTTGCAACACGGTCAAGATAACTGGAGTGCCGGATGACAGAGTCAGACTTAGTTTGTTTCCTTTCATTCCTGCGAGGCCTTGCAGTGCGATTTAAAAACAAGAAGTGGATTGTCAACAGAAAGCTAGAAGATGAAGGAATGGTGGAGATTAGAAGACCATATTCCACAGTGATCAAGAAGGTGGACTGAAGAAAAGTGAGCCGGTGGGACGATGAAGATCCCAACGTGAAGAAGAGTTGAACTTGCTGGAAATCAATTTTTATATTTTTAAGAACAATTTTCATTTTCAGTTTTGCACTTTTTATTTTTGTTGGAACATGTGCTTTTTGAATTTTCTGAACAATTTTTTGGGTAGCATCTACTGAGGGATGCTAAATTTTTGGTATCCACTGAAGGATATCCGGAAGGTACACCTACTGATGGGTGGTGGAAGGAAGTGCACTTACTGACAAGTGCCAAACAGGTTTGGGTCAGACTCGTGACGTTAAACAAGCGCTACTAGGAGGCAACCTAGATTT
>NW_014543705.1:0-1525 GCF_000741045.1 Vigna radiata var. radiata | reverse complement strand
AAATTGGATTTGAGAACAAAAATATTAACATGCAAAAATAAAGTTGATTCAACTGACAAACGAAAACAATGGATGAATGGATGTTGTTGGGGGTTTACAATTTCATCTATTCCGCTCTCTCTTACATACTACCTTTGTATATTAGTTTGATTGATTCAATTGTTATTCGACTTTCTTAGCCTCCCCTAAACCCTAAACCCTAAACAATAAAAGCATTAAGTGCAGATGAGAAACCCAACAATTGATAATCAAAGCATACGACAAGCATATAAATAAATAAGAGTTTCAATAAAAGAGAGTTTGAAAAGATTACATTCTTCCCCAACAACAAAAGGGTTTAGTTCACCGTTGTCATGGTGAAACTAGATGAAAAATAATGGAAGAATGGAAAAACAAACCCTAGATTGGATAAAAAGGAGCCTAAGCATCCAAGAGATCTTCTCCGAGGAGTGAAAACTAGGTCTGGCCGCCCCTTTTTGTCAAAACAATGCATCTGAAGTTGCACTAGGGCTATTTATAGCTAAGGAGCGTCACAGAATTTAGGCCCAAGCCCAACAGACAATCGCTCGGCGTCGCACTTTGGCGCCTGAAGGTTTTCCCATAATCGTGCCACCGCCCGGCGGTTTGCCTCTAATTGCAAAACCGCCCGGCTTCCCTGCCCGAGCGCCAGACAGTGGCTTCTCCTTGCATTTGGCCGCCTAGCGTTGGATTTTGGCGTTGGGCAATTCCTAGACTCATCTTTTCTTCATGTTTCTTCTTCTTTCTTGAGTCTAAGACCTTCCATCTTCAATCTCATTCTTCATTTTCATCAAAAACGCTGTAAAACAATGCAAAACAAGCATAATATCTATAAAAACAGCTTTTGACTCTCAACCGACTCAACTTACGTATTTTTCTCGATTCTATGCTCATTCTAAGCCTTAAAGGGTGTACTTTGATCTCAAATGAAGCATGAAAATAACCGTTTTTCAACCGTTATGACAACCCCAAACTTAGAACTTTGCTTGTCCTCAAGCAAATAAAACAAAACTTGGCTTTCCACTTTTTCATCCAATAGTTCAACACTCCTAAAATTCATGACAAGAAGTACTCAATTTCAGATTTTCAGTGGAATCAAATCAAGATGCATGCATGCTTTCAATTCAATTCAGTTCACATGATCACATATCTCTCAACAGATGTTACACTTTATGAATGACCAATCCACTAAGCAAAGATGTAAGCATGAAATTTATCAATTCTCACCAAGCAAGTGTTTCACTCAATCACTCAAGTGTTTAAGGTGACACTCCAACTCTCTATTATTCACAAGTCACATGAAACAAAATTGCCATTCATCTCAAACAATCAAAATCTTCACATGCAAAATCCATCATAAGGACTTTTCTAAGGCTTGTATAGAGGCTGGGCTAACAAGAAAAATTGATTTTTCTGGAATGCAAAATCCTTGAGTTAAGAGAGCTACAATAATATTCAAAGTTTAAGCACAACTCTCTACCTCACCAATCTCACTTATTCCCAACTT
>NW_014543704.1:0-1525 GCF_000741045.1 Vigna radiata var. radiata | reverse complement strand
TTCATGATCTTTTTCGCAACTTGGCTTCAAGGGTTACGCCTCAAACTCCAACTTTTCAGCGTAGTTCGAGAATTTGCCAATCTGGGTATTTGGGTTCTGGTTCAAAAGGAGCTAGCTTTAACGGGTTCTCCTCGTTTTGTTCAATTTCTAAGAGACTAGGCGCTCGAGGCGTTGATGGAGTTAACAAGAACCTTCGCAATCCGTTTCTTTCTGGGGCTAAGAGATTTTACTACGTGGATCCTAACAATGTGCAGCATTTGAGGCCAAGACGGCCAAGGCGTTGGTTTCAAAATCCTAGGCATGTTTTCATTGTTGTCATGGTTGGTTATGGAGTTTTAGTCGTTTATTTTGGGGTTTATTTTGGGAACACGGAAACAGTTCCTTACACCAAGCGAACCCGTTTGATTCTGTTGTCGAAAGCCACGGAGAGGAAGCTTGGGGAGTAGCGAGTTTGAACAGATGAAGGCTGGTTTTAAGGGCAAAATATTGCCTCCTATACATCCTGATAGTATGAGGGTGACAATGATTGCAAAGGATATAATTGATGCATTGCAGAGAGGATTGAGGAAGGAGCAGGTGTGGAGTGATTTGGGGTATGCATCAGAGCACTCTACGCTGAGTGAAGGACATGGAAGGGAGACATTGGATGCATTGGCTGCTGGGAGTGGTGACAAANTTGAAGGGAATTGGCACAAGGAGGATGAGATTCTTGATGACAAATGGATTCAGCAAAGCCGAAAAAAGGGTCAGGAGAAAGGTTCAGAGGCTGCTANATCACATTTGGATGGAATAAATTGGGAAATTTTGGTGGTAAATGAGCCTGTAGTTAATGCTTTCTGCTTACCTGGTGGGAAGATAGTTGTGTTCACTGGTTTGCTTGAGCATTTTAAAAGTGATGCAGAGATAGCAACAATTATTGGACATGAGGTNTTATACTTGTGCTTGGATTAAATTTAATATGCCTACCTTGGGAGACCTAAAGCTCACACCTGACAGCTTGCTAACTTGTTCTTTTGCACAAATGATATGCAAACATGTGAGTTTATATGGGTTTTCTTGTTAATCAGGTTGGACATGCTGTTGCAAGACACAGTGCAGAGGGTATTACAAAGAACCTGTGGTTTGCTATTCTACAGTTGATACTTTATCAATTTGTGACACCTGATATAGTGAACACAATGTCATCCCTTTTCTTGCACCTACCTTTCTCCAGGCGGTATGCTTTGTTTACCATCTCTCTTCCTAACCAATTGATTTCCTGTATGATCTGTAATAATATTAGATTCATTTAGTGGGAATTCATTGAAAGATAATACTTGCCATGACTTGTTGAAATACGTTGAGTTTGTAAAGCAGTGTTGTTGCTTTGTTGGATTTTCAAATAAATTGCTTTGCTAGATCAAGAAGAACAAGTAGCTTATCACAATGTTCCTTCAATTTGGCTGTTGAACCTTAAGTACTTATATTTTTCTTACATGTGAAACATTATGTGAACTTGACATCAATTCATTTTCTTTGAATAGTT
>NW_014543703.1:0-1870 GCF_000741045.1 Vigna radiata var. radiata | reverse complement strand
TTTATTAAATGTTAGCATAGATTACTAAGGTAAAAACTCTAATTTGTAGTAGAAAAAACATTAAAAGGACTGAATCTAAGTTTTATCATAGCTCAAAATTATCATAACAATACTATTTGCAATGAAATCTATTAACTATGAGGAACTTTATTACACATGAATCAAAAGATTTGGTTGCCTAATACTACTATAATTTAATGAATACTTATTCCTAAACTCTTTTAAGTTTTGTATTCCATGGACTTGGAAAACTATAAGTATACAGTTCTAGAAAGGAAAATAGAAATCATACAAGTTAAATTCTTCTGTCTTGCTCTTAATCTCACTTGACCATACTATTGGGTCAGTATTCTTAGGAGATGATTCTTGTTGTTGGATCTTCTCTTTCAACCACTACTCTGCTTTATTGCACTCGTTGATGATCTGAAACAATAAAGTCATCACTTGAAAGCCAATCTAAAATCCATTTCAACTTAAATATACAACAAATAGATCATTCTGAGAATTCTGTTTAGTCATCATATTGAGTTATATAACTAGTTAACAGTTAAAGTAACAAACAGATATAATCTAATAAGATCAATTGTTTTGTTGAATATTTAATGTAATGTGTATTTAAACAGATAGTCTACCAAATTTTCTTAAATCTGTAATCAACAAATTGATAATTTTCGTTATTTTTTTTGTTTTGAAAACTATCAAATCCATTACTTCCTACCAAGTTATCTAATTTATGGATTTTATGCACTCAAAACAAACTTATTAAATCAGTTAACAACGTCTGAAGCATTGCATGATATATCTCAGCATCAGAGAGAAAGAACATTGAATGGTTTTCGGTAAGGAAAATTCACAGTGCTTGGTACTACTGATGTGAAACTGGAACTGCACAGTATGAAACAGATCAAGCATGAACACACACATAATAGATACGCAGAAGCATGACAAATAGAACAATTCAGAGTAACAAGCTGCAATAACTTTTCCACACTAAAAAAGGGGTTTACAATACATATATATTCCAGCAGCATGCATATATATTTTAACCTCGGTTCTTTTCTACTAACCATCCTTCAAACCTTAAATCACATTTGAAAACCTATTTTCTAAATTTCAGCCTCCTAAATTCCAATACCAACTGTGTCAAATAACATCTTCCCAAAAATAATCTAAAATATAAATTCATTCCAATAAACTCTCTGAGTGTACTTAGGAAAGCGTTTGGGGTGCAACAGTTTTGCAAATACATTCCAAGCTCAACAAATTGATTTGCGTAAGTTATACGGAAAGTTTTATGTGCCTCTCACGCAGTTTTTCCTTTGATAGAAGCTCTTTGGCGCAATACCGAATCAGATCCTTAACGTACCTTCACAAAATGAAGCATAACATTTAATACTACCTGCGTGAAGAAAATATGACAAAAATACGCTTACAAAGGAGAAAGTTCTAGAGCCTTCGCACAATTGCAGCAATAGTGACTCAGTGAGAAAGAGAGTTAGGGTTTGAAGAACTTGACGGTAGAGAGTTTACGAGAGTAAGAAAACTTAACAGGATAAAATTGTAATTTTAGCTCTCAAACGGGTAGCGGATACCCGCAGGTACGGATAAGATGATACCCGAACCTGACCCGTTAACAAGCAGGTATTAAAAAACCCACTATCCGCTATCCACGGGTACCTCTTACCCGTGGGTACTAAATACCCATGACGGATTTTACCCGCGAGTACGGATTTTTCTACCATCCCTATGTGTGTGTATATATATATATATATATATATATATATATATATATATTAAATGTAGACTATGAGCATTTTAGTAGACAGGAACGAAGATGGGTATTACGACAGGTATGGAGAGGAGAGCAGGA
>NW_014543702.1:0-1870 GCF_000741045.1 Vigna radiata var. radiata | reverse complement strand
ATTCATATTATAATATTATAAGATTTTATTATACAATTGGTTATTATATATATATATATATATATATATATATATATATATATATAATCTATATATCAATAATATAATATATTATGATACATATTATCTCAAAATAATTTACAATGTTTCCTTAATTATGAAATTACTTGTTAAATTATTCATTTTTATAGAATGATTGCTCCTAACCTCACTTCACTACCCAATTTCCTTGCTGGTTATATAACTAGCNTAAGAACTCTATATTTTTCCCAATCCTTCTCGTACCCCAATTGGTCACCGGAGAGAGAACAAATGTCTAACGCATCAGACTCACCTTCGACACCAACACATATGACTAGTCACAATTGACTGGACCAGGCCAGGGCTGCTCTATGATCAAGGATGTGCGATTCTGGTTTTTAGGTTCTCTCTATCCTACCAACAGAGAAGGTTCCCAACAAGTCCCAAGTATTTTTATTTGATTTAATCAACTATCCTATTATTTTTTTTTCCTAATTCCCAAAGTTATACATCCCTCTCACAAAACCTGAGGCTACACTCAACCCATAATTTCCCATCAAATCAGTATCACCCCCAACTTANTCNANCAACCAGATTCATCAATTTCCTTNAGAGCACATCATAACCAATATACAAACAGGAATCATTTCCAGGATCATCAATTCAATGAAATTCAGTTCAGCAACACAATTCCAGACANATTATAACAATCACAATCAAACATAGAGAATGAACCAAAGGTTCAGAACATTCCAAGACCAAATACTTAAAACAGAGACAATTAAATATCAAATAATATATCACAGTTAAATTTAACATGCATAGAGCATTAAAACAGAGTTAAACAGTGTACAAACGCAATTCCACATATTTTCTCATAAATCCAGGAATTAATCAGAACAACAAAATACTTATATAGTTAGCTTCCCTTACCTGGAAATAAACAGCAGCAAGCTCAACCCAAGCTTTTAGAGTGCCCCTATCAGTTAGGACACAGAGGAACTTACAGATAATCGAACGAGTGATGGATTTTAGCCCTTTTTGAGCTAGAATAAAAATGAGAACGAAAAGACAAAAACCGCATAGAGTTCAGGAATCAGAAAAAGATAAAATCTTGAACATGAACAGTGAAGAAGGAGAAGAGGGAAAATTTACTTACCGAACGAAACGAAGAAATATTCGGTGGGATTTGAAGCTCTTCGCACCAGGAGTAATTTGGCAGCAAGAAATTAGAGATTGGTTGGCTCAATTTTCTGAAATGGTAGAGAGAAGGCAGAGGAATTAGGGTTAGGGTTCTTAGAGAGAGAGTGAGATTCTGCAGAATGGCAAAGTAGTTTCTGAAAACTAAATCCCCCTCCTCTAAGGCTCAAGTGGCCTAGGGTTTGTTGGGTTGCGGCCTTTTAAAAAGGCCCAATTGGCTTTAAAATAAAAGGGCCCTTACATTTAACCTCAACACATGAAATCTAAAAAATTATAACTTTTAATGTAAATAAAATAATTATTATTTTCTTAATAAAGATGAAAACACTAGTGCAAAAACGCTGTTTAACGTCACCCAATAGACATCAGTTTGTTGATAATCTGACGTATATGAGTGGACGGTGGCATTATCGTAAATAACTTGATAACGTAGACGTCGGTTTCTAGACAATGCGACGTCTATGATATTGTAGACGTCCCAACTGCTGCAGAGAGACGTCTAATGGCCTGAGGTAGGTTAGAAGACAGTCCCGGGACGTCGGTGTTCACGGGGGACCGACGTCTATAGGGTTGCAATTAATGCTTTCACCTAATTCCGAAGCGCTTAGACGTCGTTTAGTCAACAGGCGACGTCTACGGCCTGAATATG
>NW_014543701.1:0-1871 GCF_000741045.1 Vigna radiata var. radiata | reverse complement strand
TCCGAGGACCAATTACAGAGAAAAGAACTTGATCAACTTCTTCGAGCTCTAAGTTTAATTGCAATGACTCTGCTTTTCCAGGATAGAGAGAGCATAGATATACAGGGCTCCTGTTTCCCACATTGCACTGCAGTGTGCTTTTTGCTGTCGCAGTGCCCAACCCAAGAGTGGCCTGAGTAAACATTTAAAATAGCACATTTTAGCAATAAAATCTATTGGTTTCTGCGCGATTAATTCACAGAAACACCACACTACCACTACCATTGAAATATGGAGGCGTCCTTTGGAATCGTCGTATTTATGAGTAAAAGGCTTTCCTGGTTTCACTTCCACTCCTGCAGTTCAGTGAACGAACGAACGAACAAGTTGTAGTTAGGTTTAGACCTAAGAATATTGCAGAAACAACCAGCCAAGGGAGGCTTACCCCAGAAAGCCATGTCTCCGACAACCGCCCTCTTCCTCCGCGCCTCGTAAACCCTAAACCCGCTGCCAAGGCGTGTGTGCAGCTCTTTCCCGCCCTTTTTATCCCTGGTGTGTTTTAGAATCTTGGATAAAAGAATGAATCTGTCTTGAAAATTATAATAACTGTAATAGTTAATATAATAGATAAATGGTTATTTTAGAGAATGAAAATAAGCAATATAAATTTTTAAATTAAATTAAATGTCTTGATTAAGAAATTTTAACGTTATTATCGTTTAGGAAATTTTCCAGCATTATTAAATAACATGAATTTCGGCTAGAAAAATTGTCTCACGTCTATGGGTGAGCGATTTGTTGGTTTTAAGTGGTGCTCATATTTATAGTTTTTAAGAACTAATAATGCTTGTATATGTGAAAATTGTATGGAACGGAAGTCAGTGTTCTTCTATAATTAATTAGAATTGTCAAAAGTGAAATATAAATAGAAGAAACAGACTTTTAATACGAGAATTTAAAATCTTGTTTATTTTTATTTAATGGTATTGTTTTTTTATTTACTTTTTTTTATCGTTATAATTATTATTTTCGTGATTTTATTTTTAATGCACTAATCAACTTTATATTTTTTCAATTTCTCATTATTTTCATTGATGATATTTTTTTTCAAAAAAGAGAAAATAAAAATTATCAATAAATTATTGATAATGTTGTTTTCAAAAAAAGAGAAAATAAAAATTATCAATAAATTGAAAAGAAAATTAAAAAAATTAATTCATAAAGTCAAAAAAGTGAAAAGATAATAGTAATGATTACACTATTTTATTGATAACAAAATTAAATACAAAAATGTTAAACATATATGATAAAAAGAAAATATTTAATACGTTGCATATAGAATTTATCCAAATTTATTACGTGCAAGTTGCAAAAGAGTGATTCTCCCCTCACTTTCTTTATTTCTTCTTGTATCTTTCATTTAACATATTTGTCTTTTATTTATTAAAGTTAAACAAAAATTAATGACGAGTTAATAATTTCGTAACCACCCGTCCTGCATTTCCTTACCCTTCATAATTTTTCATAAGCGTAGAAAAAAGAAGACCAAAATAATAAAAGCAAAAAAAAAAAAGCTTAATCGCATCTCCGCCAACAGTAACCGAAACTCCAACTTCGGCGAAACACCACCTACACCTTCAACTGCGGCGCTCCTCAACCGCCCTTCCAAGTGTGGCTCTGCGTGAACAGTTCCAATTGCGACGACTCTCTTATCCGCACTTCCAAGTGCGCCTCTACCTAACATTTGGAAGTGCGGATAAGAGAGTCATCGCAATTGGAACTGTTCACGTAGAGCCACACTTGGAAGGGCGGTTGAGGAGCGCCGCAGTTGAAGGTGTAGGTGGTGTTTCGCCGAAGTTGGAGTTTCGGTTACTGTTGGTGGAGATGCGATT
>NW_014543700.1:0-1873 GCF_000741045.1 Vigna radiata var. radiata | reverse complement strand
TGAACAACCGGTTGAACAACAAGCTTCTCATCAAGATGTTGAGACAACATTAAGAAGATCTACTAGAATCAGAAGACCAGCAGTTTCTAGTGATTATGAAGTGTATTTACAAGAATCGGATTACAACATTGGAGCCGAAAATGATCTTGAAATGTTTTACAAGCCATGAATTCTAAAGAATCAAACCTATGGTATAATGCTATGAAAGACGAGATGGATTCTATGGCATCCAACAAAGTCTGGGATCTCGTTCAGTTGCCTGATGGTGTAAAATCCATTGGATGTAGATGGGTTTTCAAAACCAAGAAGGACTCAAAAGGCAACAATGAGAGACATAAGGCAAGACTTGTTGCCAAAGGATTCACTCAAAGAGAAGGAATTGATTATAAAGAAACTTTTTCTCCTGTGTCTAAGAAGGATTCTTTACGAATAATTATGGCATTAGTAGCTCATTTTGACTTTGAGTTACATCAAATGGATGTGAAAACAGCATTCCTTAATGGTGATCTAGAAGATGAGGTTTACATGAAACAACCTGAAGGATTCTCTTCTAAAGACAGTGAGCACTTAGTATGTAAGCTTAATAAATCCATTTATGGATTAAAACAAGCCTCCCGCCAATGGTATCTAAAATTTGATGATGTTATCACTTCATTCGGTTTTGAAGAAAACATCATGGATCAATGTATATACCAAAAGGTCAGTGGGAGTAAGATTTGTTTCCTTGTTTTATATGTGGATGACATTTTGCTTGCAACCAACGACAAGGGTATGCTATATGAAGTGAAACAATTTCTCTCAAAGAACTTTGACATGAAGGATATGGGAGAGGCATCTTATGTCATTGGCATTAAGATCCATAGGGAAAGATCTCGAGGCATTTTGGGTTTGTCTCAAGAGACCTATATCAACAAAGTTTTAGAGAGGTTTAATATGAAGAATTGTTCACCAAGTGTAGCTCCCATTGTAAAGGGTGACAAACTTGATTTAAGTCAATGTCCGAAAAATGATCTTGAGCGGGAACAAATGAAAAATATTTCATATGCTTCAGCTGTCGGAAGTCTTATGTATGCTCAAGTTTGTATTAGACCTGACATTGCATTTGCAGTTGGAGTTTTAGGAAGATATCAGAGTAATCTAGGTGTTGACCACTGGAAAGCTGCAAANAAAGTAATGAGATATCTTCAAGGAACAAAAGATTTCATGCTCATGTATAGACGAACTGCTAATTTAGAAGTGATTGNCTACTCCGATTCAGACTATGCTAGCTGCGTTGATTCACGAAAATCAACATCTGGTTACATTTTTATGTTAGCTGATGGAGCAGTATCTTGGAGTAGCAAAAAGCAGACCTTGACTTCTACTTCTATTATGGAAGCTGAATTCGTTTCTTGTTTTGAGGCTTCTTCACATGGTGTATGGTTGAAGAGTTTTATATCTGGGCTTAGAGTTGTGGACTCAATTGCTAGGCCACTGAAGTTATACTGTGATAATCTGTTGTTGTTTTCATGGCTAAGAATAATAAAAGTGGAAGTCGAAGTAAGCACATCGACATTAAATATCTAGACATAAGAGAATGTGTTAAAGAAAAGAAAGTGGTTATTGAGCACGTTAGCACTGAGTTGATGATTGTTGATCCTTTAACTAAAGGCATGCCACCAAAGAATTTTAAGGATCATATAACGCGAATGGGACTTGGTTCCATGATGTGACAATCATTGTAAGTACTTTCATTTTGATAAAACTCTTATTCAGTTTAATGTTTTCTCAATTATTTGTGCACATAATTAATTACTTTGAGAAAACTCATTTAATTGTGACCTAGAATAGACATATGGTTTATTCATTAAAGTTAAGAGATTGTGATGTGAGA
>NW_014543699.1:0-1818 GCF_000741045.1 Vigna radiata var. radiata | reverse complement strand
ATTTGTTTTTCTTATGTCATGCATGTTTAATTAATTGCCCTTATAGACATTTGGAGGAGTTCTACACCATATGCTCTTCGATGAAACCTCCAGATGTCTCGGATGAGGACATGTTCTTAAGGGCATTTGAATACTCGTTAGCTGGAGCGGCAAGGTATTGGCGGTTTTGTCTTCCTTGTGGATCCATCACCAATTGGGAAGATCTTAAGCAACTGTTTTTGGAAAGATTCCGCCCTTCACAGCATCAATATCAAGAACCACCATTCCAGAATGCTTGTATGCCTCCCTCTGTCCAGGAACCACAACAGTTGTAGTTTCATGAGCCTACACAAGCAACTCCTCATCCTCCCACTACTTCTGAGCCTACATTGAAGGAGTTATTGGAGCAGATGACTATTCTGAACATTCAGTTCCAGCAAGTGAACATGGAGTTTCAGTAGGAGACCAGAGCTTCCTTTCAGAGTTTGACTGATCAGATGGGGCAGATGGCTACTAAACTTATCGAGGAACAGTCTCAAATTTCAGAAGAATCATCATTCCAGACTGTTCAGCTTCCAGATGATGTTGGTGCCATCCATATAGGAGATGGGGAGCAGAGTAATGAGCTAACTATTGTGCCACCTACTTTCCCACCCTCCTATGTCCCTACTCTTGCACTTGAGGAGACTGATGAAGAATTGGAAGACTAGGTAGATATGAGCAACACTATTGAGATAGGTAGAACAACTTCACCTTCCACTACTCTACCAACTTCCATGGAAGTGGAGGTAAACATACCTGTGATTGATTCTGTTGTTGATGATTATGTTGATGACAGGTATGTTGATGATTATGTTGTTGATGAGCCTATTTTTAATTCTCCCTCCTTGCATGATGAGAACCACCTTTTGCTATCACATCTAAATGTTTTTTCTCCATGCACTGAACATGAATCTGAGCATCCTGTTGATATTGTTTCTACATTTGAGATTGATTCATGTTCTGAGGGTATATCTGAGGTTCAGCCTCTTACACTGGGATTGGGTGTTATACCTCTGCATATTATTTCTTTGGAACCACATTGCACTAACCATGTTGCAAGAGGTACACATGCATTTGATCAACACACACCCATGGTGGAAGACAAAGGTGCCGACAGTTTAAAGACTAATAGGCACCAGGTGAACCTGCTCATCAACAATCACTGCTTCTTAGATCCAGCTGTGGAGGACATCTCCCTGCTTGATCAAATTTGGAGACTGAAGCAGTTCCTCCTCAAGACTTCCTTGCTAAATAAAATGGTGGAACACTTCTCCCTGAAAGTCCAAAATTGGCAACTGCCACCATGATCAGGGGAGTCTTCTTTTTTCTTCTCCTCCTCACCCCACTTGTTTTGCACTTGTCCATGATCTGTTGACTGTTCTGACTTCTGATCTGATGATTGTGACACATTGAGGACACTGTGTAGTTTAAGTGTGGTCTATTGGGGGAGACTATGATTTTTCTTTGTTATTTTATGTTTTCTGCATTAAATTTTTTGTTTTTTAGGTAGTTTTTGATGTGTTTTGTGTACAGTTTTGCATGTTTTTCTTGATTTCTGAACTTTGTTTAGGTTGTCAGTTTGTCTTTCACTTTATTGAAACTCTGATTGATTTGAAATCCATGCTTTTCTTTGCTTGGGAGATGATTATGATGTTGGAGAGTTGAATTGATTGTGACAGAAATTACCTGTGTGAGATTTGAGCCATTTGATGATCTTTCTTGTGTGTGATATGTCTCTAGATTGCTTGCACATTTGCCTTGGCTTGACTCTGTTGATAATTCTTGATTCATGAGCAT
>NW_014543698.1:0-1818 GCF_000741045.1 Vigna radiata var. radiata | reverse complement strand
CAACGATCCTGGATGGAATGACCCTAGCTTGGGACGATATGACGCTCCACAACAATATCAACCATCTNTGAATTCTTGTATGCCTTCTCCACCTGTTCAGGAACCACAACAGCTGCAGCTTCATGAGCCTGCCCAAGCAACTCCTCATCCTTCCACTACTTCTGAGCCTACATTGAAGGAGTTATTGGAGCAAATGACTATTCTGAACATTCAGTTCCGGTGAGAGAACATGGACTTTCAGCAGGAGACCAGTGCTTCCATTCAGAGTTTGACTGATCAGATAGGGCAGATGGCCACTCAGCTCACTGAGGAACAATCTCAAATTTCAGAGGAATCATTATTCCAGACTGTTCAGCTTCCAGATGATGTTGGTGCCATCCACATAAGAGATGGGGAGCAGAGTCATGAGCTAACTATTGTGCCACCTACTTTCCCACCCTCCTATGTCCCTACTCTTGCACCTGAGGAGACTGATGAAGAATTGGAGGAACAGGTAGATATGAGAAACACCTTTGAGATAGGTAGACCACTGTCATCTTCCACCACTTTAACCACATCCAGGGAAGTGGAGGTAAGCATACCTAAGATTGATTATGTTGTTGATGATCATTTTGTTGATAGGTATGTTATTGATGATTATGTTGTTGATGAGCCTATTTTTAATTCTCCCTCCTTGCATGATGAGAACCACCTTTTGCTATCACATCTAAATGTTTNTTCTCCATGCACTGAACATGAATCTGAGCATGCTGTTGATATTGTTTCTACATTTGAGATTGATTCATGTTCTGAGTGTATATCTGAGGTTCAGCCTCTTACACTGGGATTGGGTGTTATACCTCTGCATATTATTTCTTTGGAACCACATTGCACTAACCATGTTGCAGGAGGTACACATGCATTTGATCAACACACACCCATGGTGGAAGACAAAGGTGCCAACAGTTTGAAGATTATTAGGCACCAGCTGAACCCACTCATCAACAATCACTACTTCTGGGATCTAGCGGTGGAGGACATCTCCCTGCTTGATCAAATTTGGAGACTGAAGCAGTTCTTCCTCAACACTTCTTTGCTGAATCCGATGGTGGAAGAGATCTCCCTGAAAGTCCAAAATTGGCAACTGCCACCATGATCAGGGGAGTTTCCTTTTCCCTTCTCCCCTCTTTCCTTACTTTTATTGCCCTTGTCCTTGATCTGTGGACTGTTATGATTGTGATCTTATGATTGTGACACATTGAGGACACTGTGTAGTTTAAGTGTGGTCTATTGGGGGAGACTCTGATTTTTCTTTCTTAGTTTATGTTTTCTGCGTTAAATTTTTTTTGTTTTCTAGGTAGTTTTTATTGTGTCTTTTGTACAGTTTTGCATGTTTCTCTTGATTTCTGGACTTGGTTTAGGTTGTAGACTTGTCTTTCACTTCATTGATACTCTGATTAGTCTGAATTCTTGCTTTTCTTTGCTTGGGAAGATATTATGATGTTTGAGAGGGTGATTGATNGTGACAGAAATACCCNGTGTGAGATTTGAGCCACTTTATGTTCTTTCTTGTGTGATATGTCTCTTGATTGCTTGCACATATGCCTTGGCTTGACTCTGTTGATAATTCTTGATTGATATGCATGTTTGGAAGTGATAAAGGCAATTTNGTTGTTGAGCCTCTCTAGCCAAATGAGCCTANCCTGTTATGATCTCTTTGTTAGCCCCCTTGAGCCTATACTTCTCNCATTTCTTTGTTTTGAAGCTCATACAATAGCCTAAGTGAAAAACCATGATTACCTGAATCTTAGGGAATTTTGGAGCTTTGGAATTGTTTTG
>NW_014543697.1:0-1877 GCF_000741045.1 Vigna radiata var. radiata | reverse complement strand
CCAAGGGATCGTGTTAAGGGGAGGCTAAGAAAGTCGCATAACAATTGAATCGATCTAATAATCAAGGGTAGTATGTAAGAGAGAGTGGAATAGATGAAATTGTTAGTACCCAACAACATCCATTCATCCATTGTTTTCACTTGTCAATTGAATCAATCTTTATTTTGCATGTTAATATTTTTTTTGCTCCTAAACCTAATTTATTAATTTTAATTTCTCAAGTCTTATTATTTTAATTCACGCGATCGAGGAAGCCATACGAGTCTCTTAGGAAAACAATACTTGGTCTTACCATTTATATTACTTGTACAATTTGGTACACTTGCCAATTTGTCAACAAGTTTTTGGCGCCGTTGCCGGGGACTCGAGGTTTATTTTTCTAGTAGTGTGGATTGATTGAATTTGACTTGATTTTATGTTTATTTTTTTATTTTTGTTCTAATAAATGTTTTCTAGGGTTTTGTGCCTAATTTTTGCAGAATGCAGTTTGGACAAGAATTTGATTCTGTAGGCACTCAATTCTACCAAAATGATTTCAACCACTGTGGGGATATATTTTCAAAAATATATCGAAACCACTTAGGGCATCAGTCCTCCTCACGAAAAGAAACTTTAGGGGAAGCTAAAGAACGTTTGCAGTAGGAATTATTCTATGTACTAGAAGAAACGTTGGGGGACGTCCAAAAAATCTTGCGGCAGTACGTAAACTCTGAACCAAAAGAAACGTTTGGAGAAGCCCAACAACGTTTACAACAAAAACAATCTCCTGTACGCAAAGAAACTTTGGGGGAAACACAAGCACGTTTATTGCAGGAACAACACTCTCATGCCCTGAAGGCTTTGGGCATTATTAAGGTTGATACTGAAGTCAACCCTGAAGAAGAATGTCAAGCCACTATCTTTGCACATGATAAGGTTCTCAATAAGGAAAAGAAAGAAGAAGAAGAGCNAGAGATGTTGGAAGAGGAAACAAAAACAGAAAAAGTTGTTGCGAAAAATATAGAGGAGATAGAAACAGAAAAGTTGAATGAGAGTGAGAAGAAGGATGAGAAAGGAAAAGCTGTGGTTGAAAGAAAAGAAAAAAAGAGAAAGAAAGTGAAAATAAAGAAAGAAAAGAAAAAGAAAAAGAGGAGGTTAAGGGAGGAGAAAATTAAGAAAAAGAGGAGGAGAGGAAAGAAGAAAAGATCATATGAAAAGCCTCTTCCTCGTCAAAAGAAGAATCATAGGAAGGAAAAGAAGTTCAAGTNCNTTATGGAGATCTTCAAGAAATTGGAGATTAAAGTTCCTATGATTGATACATGGAAACATGTGCTTGGTGTTCTCAACTTTATGAAGGAACTCAGTAGGAAGAAGAAAAAGAAAAGAATATCAAGCGAGAAGAATTTCAACACCTACTGATGGGTGTTTGTTGGGGTCATCCCAATTGTTGTAAAACATTTTTTTTATTTTTCATTTTTAGTCTAGGTTTAATTTTTTTCTTTTTAAAAAAAAAACTTGTAATTATTTGGTTTTTGGAACAATTTTTGAGTAGCATCTACTGAGGGATGCTAAATTTTTGGTATCCATTGAAGGATATCCGGAAGGTACACCTACTGATGGGTGGTGGAAGGAAGTGCACTTACTGACGAGTGCTAAATATTATTTTATTAGTTTTGGGTGTAGTAATATTTGGTTTGATTTGATATAGATAAAATAGGAATGGGTAGTTATGATTTTCTGTTTATCTAGGTAGAATATTATTTTATGATAGGTTAAGGAGATTTTATTTTTAAGTCAGTTGAAATTTTATTTTCAGATTTTATTTTTATTTCCATAATATTGTAAGTATCATGGCTATTTAAAGTCCTTCAATTATCAATGAATAACAAGACTCAATT
>NW_014543696.1:0-1877 GCF_000741045.1 Vigna radiata var. radiata | reverse complement strand
TTTTTTTTTTTAATTTTATTTTGTTTGTTTATATCGTCTCTCTCCGGACAATGGGTATTAAAATGTAGGGAATGGAAATGATTAAAAACAGGTTATTAATTTTCACCTGCTACGGCCAATTAGCAGGACTTGTCATTGGAACATGGCCATGGAGTAGGATACTTATAATCGGGAAGGCAGGAATTTAAAAGAGACTCGTTTCACAAATTCGAACCGTGAGTATTCGTAGGTTTTTAATTTCAACATACAACGCTCAATGTACTCCCGTTTCAATCTATTTTTCTTACTTGGTTTTCTCATATTGCATGACTTAAGTTTCGCATATGTATCAATCTGCATATTGATTAGAATTTTACAACAGCAAAATATGTTGGGATGTGACCCTGGGATTTCTTTATTTAACTTGCCGTGAAATGATTCGCAACAATTGGTTGTCGTGTCCTCGTCAATACAAAACTTTGCCCACATCTCCGGAGGAAAAGGGGCATTTTCAGATATGTAATTATCTAATACGTAATCAAAGAATGCGTCGAGTTTCGGCTCATCTGAAGGCTTAATGGCCATTAGTTCCTCCACAAAGAAATCTCGAGCCTCATCGGGCGGAAGTAGAGGCAGTCCGAAAAATAGGCGTAAGATTCTGCCGACGATAGAATCCTTATTTTTAAATTCAATGGTTAAACCTAAACTTTGAATGCGACGCCACCACGACTGCGCAAGGTGAAAACGGCAACCGCGTATTTCGATGTGGAACCAAGTCAATGTTAGCGCACTGTGGATTGATTGCTCAAAGTCGACGAACACAATTTCACAGTTTATCGTAAATTCCGACATTGCTTGAAAGAATAGAGAATAAGTTTCGACTTTTTTATCCGGGAGGAGGCCGTATACAACGGGAATATAAAAAGAGTTCTTCTTAATGAAAATTGTAAAAATTTGATAAAATTGCGGAGGCGCACTTTTGAAAGTTCCGTCTATAAATATTATCACGGCTGATTTCAACGCATCTAGATTTACGGCAGTGGTGAAAATAATTATATTGTTCACTGTGTCATGTAAAAAAACAAACTCTTCACCCGTGGAAGTCTTGGTATGCCCGCTTGATTGAAATCCTCCAAATTTTGTATGTAAGTCTGGCATACTTTTGGGCAATTTGGGAAAAGTTCTAAGCTTTGCTGCGCTCAGATTTTTTCGGAAACGGTCCATATCATTCGCGGTAACTGATGGCCCATCGCTGCACTTCGAGATTTCTTGCCGGATAATTTTCGCAGGCCTTTCTGATATACATTCAGTTGCACGCCTCTTTAAGGTGTTAGATATTTTTTGCCGCAACAATGACCCTTCAGCTTCTGCAGCGTGACCCACGTGATTAGCTTGATCCTCCACTAGAACTCCGTTTTCAAGCTTTATGAAGGCTTTGCACAATCGCTTAACACACTTCCATCGCTCTACATCTCCCGCTAATTTCTTATGAAAACTGAATTTGAAGTTTCTTAATATAATTAATTTTTGCCCTTTTTCACTTAACATTTCACTTAAAATTTCATCCATGTTTGTTTCTCACACAATTTAAAAATTTAAAAAATCTAAAATACATACAAAAGAGAAAACACGCACAAAAAAGGAAACACTGAGCGGTCGTTTCTTTCGGCCTGGACCGCAGTCGAAATACTGGCGACTTACTCTTAATTCACGTCTCACGCAATGTTGTTGACACCTGATGGAGGGAGGGGTGCGTACTAGATAATGCGTGCAGTTGAAGGCGAAGATTATTTTTGATAGGAGAATAGCATCGTAGTTCCCGGCATCGAGTCTGTTATCTTCCCCCTCAATGAAGTGAAGAACGCGCACCTCTCGTTAAGCGTAAATAAACGCACGCT
>NW_014543695.1:0-1869 GCF_000741045.1 Vigna radiata var. radiata | reverse complement strand
CTAAATGTACCACATGCCTAACACATTGTACACATCTCTAATACAAATAAAAGAAAGTCTACACTAAAGACATTGGGCTTGGGCCCCGCGTATCAGAAGTTGTACAATGTCTTCATATATATATAAAACGAAAAGTACACTGTCTTTATATACAAAGTACACTGTCATGACAACTATCCTATCAAAACAAACTAAACTAGACTACATTTTTACATTGGACAATTATCCTACAACAATCCATAGACCTGTAACGCATCCAGTAGTCTTATGTTCTCGTCGTCCAGGATCCACTCATGTACATATCACTTTCTGATTGCAAGCAATTCCTCCTGAAATGAAAATATTGAACTTGTCATATCAACCCAATCATAAAAAAATAATGAAAATCATATCAACCCAATAAACATTTCTTCAACCAAACCTTCTATACATTCATCAAACGGGATTTCTAAACCCCCTATACCTAAACCAGTGGTCATGAAAACATCTAAAACTGTAAATGGAACCAATTGATGACTCAACCTAAAGCTAACATCATGCCCAGCCCACCTACATACCATAACATTCAATAACTCACAGTTAACGTCCAATGCCTCACGTAGGTCCAAATACCACCTAAATGGTGTCATCGCAATTCGTTGTACATGGACTTTTCTCAACACACGATTCATTTCAACAACATTTGATGAATCCATAGAAGTATGGACCCTCCACTACAAAAGATAACGAAAACATTGTTATTACTAACAAAAAAAAATGCGACTAAATAAAAGACCAAAAATTTCTTGTTATGCAAACTTTCTTGGCCTACCCTTAACCCGATCCCTCGGCGAAAAGAGCCTATTACTAATTACTGGCTTGCTATCCCTAGCCTCCCCTAGTAACTAGCAACACATTATTGAACAGAAGCAAAAACAATCGATCGTCCTACCCCCTATCCCTAGGTGGTATTACTTAATCAAGGAATTTCTCACCAGTTCATAACATTATCGTACGTTCCCAAATCAATAAAGACAAACAACAGTTATAGAATGAGTTAAATAATAAAAACAATACGCACAAATGAGAACCCAACAATTCATAATCAAGGCATACAACAAGCATATAATTAAACAAGAGTTTCAATAAAAGAGAGTTTCAAAAGATTACATTGTTTCCCCCAACAACAAAAGGGTTTAGTTCACCATTGTCATGGTGAAACTAGATGAAAAATGATGGAAGAATGGAAAAACAAACCCTAGATAGGATAAAAAGGAGCCAAAGCATCCAAGAGATCTTTTCCAAGGAATGTGATGAAGGTTGAAAAACAGTTATTTTCATATGTCAATTTGGACCAAATTACGCCCTTTACTACTAGAAATGAGCCTACAATCAACCAAAACTCAATAAATGAGTCTGCAGAGAGTCAAAAGCTGTTTTTAGTGATTTTATGCTTGTTTTGCATTGTTTTGTAGCTATTTTAAGAAAATGAATAATGGAGTTGAAGATACAGGTCGTACACTCAAGAAAAGATACAGGTCCAGGACGAGGAGTAGGCATGGCGATTGGCGTTGGGCAGTTCTGAGGGAAACCGCCAGGCGGTGGCGATTGCCACCGGGTGGTTTGGAGGATTATGGGAAACCGCCGGGCGACACACTTAAACCGTCGGGCGGTCGCTCGCTGGGCTTGGGCCTGTTTTCTGTTGCGTTCCTCACCTTTAAATACCCCTATTTCGAGTTCAGAGTTATTCTTTTGACAGGGGAGAACGACCAGACCTAATTTTACTCTCTAGAGAGGATCTCTTGGATGCTTAGGCTCCTTTTCATCTTTTCTAGGGTTTGCTCTTCCATTCTTCTTCCATTTCTCATCTAGATTCACCATGTCCATGGT
>NW_014543694.1:0-1869 GCF_000741045.1 Vigna radiata var. radiata | reverse complement strand
GGAGTACATAGCAGCATGTGAAGCTGCATGTCAAGCAGTGTGGCTGGGATATTTGCTAGAAGGACTGAAGGTAGAGTGGTCTGGTAGAGTGAAGTTGCTTGTTGACAACAGATCTGCCATTGATTTGGCCAAACACCCTACTTCTCACGGCAGGAGTAAACACATTGAGACTAAGTTCCACTATATTAGGGAACAAGTCAGCAATGGTCGGTTGAAGGTGGTACACTGCAGATCCGAAGACCAGCTAGCAGATGTACTAACCAAAGCTCTGAAGGGTGAACGCTTTCTGACACTCAGAAAGCAGATCGGGGTGGTCCGAGTGGAGATTGGCGAGAGTTGTGTAGATCAGACCAGAGGAAGGGCAAAAACGTAGTGTTTTCGCCAGAACGAGTGAGATCGGGCCGGAATAGTGCAGATTGGCCAAGGAGAAGAGTTTTTCTCCGATTTAATCGGTAGAAAATGCTCAAAATCGAAGAAGAAGGTGTTTGTACCAATTGTTTTTCAGAAAACTTGTGTGTATAGTGTTTTGTTTAGGAGGAGTGTTGAGTATAAAAACAAAACATAGTTTCAGTTTGTTTCATTCAGTATAAAAAGCTGTAAACTTGCATTTTATCAAATAGAAATAAAATCAGTGAGGTTATACAGTACCTTTATTCTCTCCATTTTTTGTCTCCCGTGTTGTGTGAAGAACACTGCTCTGTGTGTCGGTGATTGGTGGTGGAAGACGGGTGTCATTGCAGAGCATCTCGGTGGTTCTCCCTCGTTCTCGAAGCTTCAGTGTGTTTCTCCCTTAAATGCCACGTACACACAAAGCACTTTAAAACATCAGAAATATTATAAGGGGTAGAGTTACGGTTTTATCCCTATTCTAATATGGTATCCAGAGCAAGGTCGTGATTCCTGGTGTGTGTGAAGTGGGTGCGTGACAAAAGATTGGAGGTGTGTGTTCTTTATCTGGTAGTGGGTGTATCCAGAGGAGAAGAAAGAAGGTTTCTTTGTGCTGAGTGAAATCAAAGAACCTGCAAGATTCTAGCAAGAACGTGATGGCAAGCTTCGGAGGTATACAGGGACCGTTGCCAATCTTTGATGGAATGCAGTTTGATGATTGGCGCATCAAAATGCGAGCCATTTTTGGATTTCAGCATGTCTCAGAAGTGATAGAGGATGGACTGCCTGTGTTGACTGAGAAGGCGTCTGAAGACGAGAAGAAGAATTTCAAGATTCAGATGAAACTGGACAGCAAAGCCAGATTTCTTCTGTATCAGTGTGTCAGCCCTAAGATCTTCAACAAGATTTCAAAGGCTGCTACGGCTAAGGAGGCTTGGGATATCCTTGCGAAGGCATATGGTGACGGGGACAGAAATACAAAGGTGAAATTGCAGGCGTTAAGGAGACAATTTGAAGTTCTGATCATGGAGGAGAGTTAAACCGTGACAGAATATTTTGACAAGGTACAAGAATTGGTAAACAAGATGAGGATGTGTAATGACACAATTTTGGATGAATATATTGTTGATAAAATCTTGAGAACCTTAACTCCAAGGTTTGACTATGTGGCTGCTNTCATCGAAGAAACTCGTAGAAGGGAAGTTATTGGAGTTGGTGAGCTGCTGCACTCATTAGAGGCTCATGAANTACGCATCAATGAGCGTAGGCAGTGTCAAGAGCAAGCTCTACAGGTCAGAACCCAGTTGAAAGGGAAGAAAGGGTTCAAGAAAGGTGGCAAGAAGAATAAAGAATCACTGGACCAGCAAGGTGGAGAGTCCAGTGAACCTGTGAAGGCGAAAAACCAGAAGAAAGGTGACTGGAAATTCGATAAGAAGAAGGTCAAGTGCTATAACTGTCAGAAACTTGGTCATTTTGCCAAGG
>NW_014543693.1:0-2220 GCF_000741045.1 Vigna radiata var. radiata | reverse complement strand
CTTGTGGTTTGTCCCACTCAAATGAAGAGTTTGAGGAAAGGTTGGAGCAACAATGGGCTATCAAAAAATAGGGAGAGAAAGAGAAAATCGGGACTATGAGAGAAGGGAGAGATGAAGGATGACCAGGGGTGATTTTGGAATCAACAAATTTTGAACCCTAAACAATTTTCCATGTCACCCTTTTGCAAAACAAATTAATTTCAAACGATCCAATCACGTGCTGACACTTGTCATTGTGAAAACTTTGGCATAGAAGGATTGTTGATATATGGGCATAAAAAAAACAACAGAACCACTTTCTTTCTCACTNGAGCAAATTCCTCTTCCTTTGGGCAAATTTCCGGAAAAGATGATGCAGAGGTTTACTTTTCTTCCTTGCATGGTTCCTCCTCATTAATAATTTTTGTCATCTAGGAGAACTGGGTTTTGGTCTCTTTGTATTTCCCAACATTCTGAAATGAGGTTATCATCCAGATGTCATTATGTTCACTACACTAATGATAGGTCTCTATCAACAAGGTCTAATAAATAATGTTCTCAGGCTTAANAACAAGGTAGTAGAACAAACATTTCTGGTCGANGAAATTACTCTCGAAACTCTCATTNACGGTTTAGGTTGTGTGGGANAAANAAAATGCGTTATGCAGTTGTTTTTAATCCATAAAGGTCGGTCNAATGTTATTTACACTACACTAATTGATTATTTGTTCAGAGTTAATAGTTCTNATGAAACTAAGGATTTATGTTATGAAATGATTCTCAGTGGAACTAAANGTAATGTTATTACGTATANAGTTGTAGTGAAGGGACTTNGTTCCATGAGTAGGTTAGAAGAAACCTGTGCTACAAGGAATGAAATGCAATTAAATGGCGTGATGCCAAATCTTCATACCTATANTATACTCATTACTGGATTTTGTAAGAAAGGAAGGGTCAAGGACATCACTACTCTCTTTGATATGATGATCANAGCCTATCTCAAACCTNGTATAAAAGTANGATCGTAGCTCTCTTACAAAAGGGAGAAANAAAGAACNTCTTTCCANAAAATATGATATCCATACGTTTGTTAACATAGGTGAAATCTCATTTAACTTATTTCGTTTTGAAAGAATGACGAATGCACAACTACATCAAAGAAAAAAAAAAGAAAAGGGAAACACAAAAACGATAACCAAAATATTTAAACAACAAATAAAAGACCACATAATTAAAACATAACAACGAGCACAAAAAGTCAAACAGAAATCGAAAATAAGATATGAGAAAACCTATTTACTTTGTTCGAAGCACCAACGTCGCTGAAAGATTTTATTGCGTACACAGAATAAAACAAAAAATGTGAAAACTTAAAAACAAACAGGAGCTTGTGGTTTGTCCACGCAAATGAAGAATTTGATGCGGATAATACTAAAAGAGTATGGAATGTACTAACCATAATGGGATCAAGTCATGATATTTGGAGATACAATATCATGTTACATGTACTTGTAAAAAACAATAGGACAAAAAAGGTCTTGACTTTATTGTATGAAATGGAGGAGGACAATATTCCTAAAGATGTGACTTACAATACTTTTTCAATTTACCTGTTTAAATCTCGAACAATATATGGGCAGCTTATTAAATCAATGTATTTTTTAAATCTACATCTAGAACCCGTATACAATACCTCTACTCCAGATAGGGCATGCAGAGTATTCAAGAAAGAAATTCAATTGAACATGTATTGGAACATCCTTTCCAATAGGTTGTGTAAGATGAGAAAAGTTGAGGAGACAATAAAAATATATTTATATCTTTCCCCTACAAAGGATCCCTTAAATATAAATAGTTATACCATTATAAAAGATGATTTATGTACGAAGAGTTTTCTTGATCAAGCATTGTACGTTTGATATACCATNGAAGATTGTTATGTTCCTAATGAAATTGAGTTTAAAAGTATGATTGTAGCTCTCTTTCAAAAGGGAGAAACAAAGAACGTGGAAGTCTTCTTGGATAAGACGATATCCATAGGTTTGTTGAAATAGATGAAATCTCATTTAACTTATTTCGTTTTGAAAGAATGACGAACACACAACTACATCAAAGAAAAAAAATAAGAAAAGGGAAAAACCCAAAAACGATAACCGAAATATTTAAGCAACAAATAAAAGGCCACATAATTAAAACATAATAGCGAGCGCGAAAAGTCAAACATAGATCGCAAATAAGAAA
>NW_014543692.1:0-2222 GCF_000741045.1 Vigna radiata var. radiata | reverse complement strand
ATTTGGGGGTCATTTTGCTGTGATTGAAAAATGTTAGTGGAGTTATCGAGTGAGATAGAATTTACTTGTGGGTACCGTGAGAGGTAATCAGCTGCTTTAATCGATGGTGAGGTGTTTTTTGTATATACTATGTTAAAATCGTAGTCGAGTAGTTGGGAAACGAGCTTGTTTAAGCGGGATGAGGCGTTTTTGAAGTTTTGGAAATATTCCAGGGATTTATGGTCACTGATGACAGTGAATTTTCTGCCGTATAGAAATTCTCGGAAGTGTTGGGTGGCGTGTACAAGACCGCGTAATTCTAGCTGAGTTGCGGACCATGATTTGAGAGGGGGGAGTATTTTGCTGAAGTAACCAATTGGGTGTAGTTTGTTGTCGGTTCCTTTTTGAGCTAAAATTGCTCCTGTTGCTATGTTTGATGAGTCAACAATTAGGGTTGTTTCCTTGGATTCGTCAAAGTTGTGTAGGACTGGTGGGGTGATGAACTTGGTTTGTAATGAGGTGAAAGCTTCCTGAGCAGCTGGGGTCCAAATGAACGGGGAGTTTTTTGATTCCTGTTTTAGGATTTCATAGAGAGGGGCGCATGTCTTAGAGAAGTGGAATACAAAGTTGCGGTAGAAGGTGCAGGATCCAAGAAAACTTCTTAGTTGTTTGTACGAGGTGGGTGGTGGGGAGCGTAAAATGGCTGATAAATTTGATTTTGAGGGTGAAAATGTGGTTTCAGAGATGTGAAAGCCTAGGAGGTCGATAGAGGTATCAAAAAATGAGCATTTCTCTGTTTTGATGCGGAGGAGGTGGTGAGAAAGGCGTTCAAAAACAATGTTAAGGAGGCGTAAATGTTCTTCTAGAGTGTCACTATAAATGTATAGATTGTCTACGTAAATAACAACGCCGTGATAAAGAAGGTCAGCAAAGACCCTGTTGATTGCACGACTGAAGGAGGAAGTTCCATTTCTGATGCCCATGGGTTGGCGGGTGAACTGAAAAAGACCTTGTGGGGTGGTAAGTGCTGTGCAAGGGCGTGATTTTAGTGTGAGTTCTTGCTGGTAGAAACCTTGGAGAAAATCTATTTGGGAGTAGTATCTGTGACCTCGTAATTCTGACAGGATGTTGTCAATTCTGGGTAAAGGGTATCTGTCAGGAATTACTTTTTTGTTTAATTTACGGTAGTCAACTACTAGGCGTTTGTCTGAGGGTGTGAGTTCTGAAACGTCTTTTTGTAAATGTGGTTTTTTTACTAGGAAGGCTGGTGAAGCATAGGGGCTTTGGCTTTCTTCTATTACTCCGATTTTCAGGAAGTCTGAAATGACATCGTTTAGGTGTGAACGTTCTAGGGACGATAGATTAAAAGGTGGGCTGTGGACAGGTTCGTCATCTGATAATTTAATTACAGCAGGTAAGATTTTGGCTTTCTTAAGGTCTATGGCGGAAGATGCGAATACATCTTTATGTTTGGAAAATAATGACTTTAGGATATCTTGCATTGCTGGGTCTAGATTGTTGGATATCTTGATGGGAGTTCCATGGATGTCTGTGATATCACAATCCGTGTTGGTATGAGAGGGATCAGGAAGATCAGGTGTGTCAGATATGATTGAATTTATAAGGTTTTGCTTGTGATTCTGGTCGAAGAGGTTTGTGTAAAAAGCACGTAAATGTGACTGGGCTTTAGGTGTGATGATTTGTCTTGAAATTGACATTGGTGTCCCTGCTATTCTGGGAGCGAATGGAGAACAATGCTGGTTTACAGAGACAAGTTGATTCCGTCGATTTGCCATTTTTAAGGCGTTGTTCGAGGAAGTTGAGGAATTTTCACCGGACAGACTGGCTGCGTAGGTGGGTTTGGAAGAGTGCAAACTGGTTGCTGTATCTTCTTGTGGGTTGCAAAGATCAGAGGAGGAGTCTTTGCGTTTGGGAACTACTGGAGTAGTGTTAGGGTTTAGGGTTGAGTGATCACTCGTGTCAATGGAGACACTGTTTATTTGAAGGTTTGCATTTTGGACGTTCCTTGAAGGATGGTAGTCCAGATTGCGTTTGAATGTTATGTCACCTAGTAAAGTTCCAGGTAATAGAGTAATTGGTTGGTGCGACAAATTCTTGACCAGAATGATAGGGGTGATTTTGCCAGTAGCGGCAGAAGAAAATTCTTGTTGGGAGAAAAAAATTTTCTTGGAGTGGAATAAATCAACGTTGGGATTAAGATAGGTTGTTGATTTACTATCAGG
>NW_014543691.1:0-2226 GCF_000741045.1 Vigna radiata var. radiata | reverse complement strand
AGGAAACTTAGTATTAAGGATTATGCTTTTCTTAAAGTATTCGGATGTCAAGCATGGATGCATCTGCCTGGCAGAAACAAACTCGAACCAAGAGCGACAGAATGCGTTTTTCTAGGCTATGAGAAGAATGTTAAAGGCTACCGATTGTGGTTGAGAAATGAAAAGAAAGTTAAAATTGCTCATAATGTATCTTTCCGTGAAAATGTTTTCCCTTACAAATCAGACGAGAAACAAGTAAAAGCAAAGAATGTTATTTTTTTGGAAGGAATTCCTGATGATGATCCCATTATCGTTGGTAATGACCAAGTGGTACCGGTACATGATAACAAAAAGGCTTCTGATACTGATGTAAAAATTGATTTACAAGAAGTCCATGTAGTAGGAACTAATGATGATAGTGATGAGGATGATGATTTTTTCCTTGGTTTTGAAGTTAAAAATGTAGACAAAAAAGCAGTTTCTCTTGAAATTGATTCACTTAACGACCATGCGTCAACCAGTAATAACTTGAATGCATCAGATGCTGATGACTCCTCTATTGTTCTGCCTGATTCTAGCACTAATAATGCACGTCCAAACAGGTCAAGAAAACCGCCTTCTTATTTGTCTGAGTATCAAACAGATTTGCCAAAGTCTCTAGTAAATGAGCACATAGCTATGGTTTTGTTCGAAAGCTCATACGGTATTGAACCGTTGACGTATGAACAAGCCATTAATGACAAGAATAGGAACAAATGGCTGGAAGCCATGAATGTAGAAATGAATGCATTAAAGAAAAATTCTGTGTGGGAGCTAGTAGAGAGACCAAAAGGTAAGAACATTGTCAAGAGTAAATGGGTATTTAAAATTAAAACGGACTCAAGTGGAGAGTTGGATAAGTTCAGAGCCAGAGTGGTGGCCAAAGGTTTTTCACAAAAATACGGAATAGACTATGAGGAGACGTTTGCCCCTGTTGTTCGACATTCTACTTTACGTTTACTATTTGCAATTGCTGTAAATGAGGACATGGACATTGAGCATGTTGACATTAGTACAGCCTTTTTAAATGGTCATTTGAGTGAAGAAATATTTATGGAGCAACCACCAGGTTTTGAAATTGGCAACAAAGTTTGCAAATTACAGAAATGCATTTACGGTCTCAAGCAAGCTAGCAGATCTTGGAATCAAAGATTGCATACTGAATTGATAAAATTAGAATTTAAGCAGAATATTAAAGACCCTTGTGTATATTTTAAAAGAGACATAGATGGTAACTTAATTATTATAGCAGTTTATGTCGATGATTTTTATGTTTTCAGCAAAAGCAAATGCGAAAAAGAGAAATTGTATACAGCCTTGGAAGAAAATTTCGATGTAAAATTTCTTGGTGAACTCAAAAATTGTTTAGGTATGAGAGTTTGTAGAAATAGAGCTGAAGGTACCCTGACAATTGATCAGACTAACTATGTTAAAAAACTGTTAATTAAGTTCGGCATGGAAAATTGTAACATTGCCGCAACGCCCATGGAAGTAAATTTAAAACTTGACAAAGCAGGTAAATGTAATGTTAACCTTCCCTACCGAGAATTGATCGGAGGTCTTATGTATCTCTCTGTCAGCACACGGCCAGACATCTCATTCACTTGTAGTAAATTAGGCCAATTTCTAAATTGTTATGATAAAGAACATTTCTTAGCAGGGAAACGTGTACTCAGATATTTGGCTGGTACTGCGCAAAACAAGCTTCTGTTCAAAAAAGGTGAAGCTAATTTAGAACTCTTTGCTGATGCTGACTGGGGAAGTTGTACTGTAGACCGAAAATCATTCAGTGGTTTCATTGTAAAGTTTGGAAACTCAACAGTTAATTGGGAATCTAAGAAGCAAAAAGTTGTTGCGCTTTCCAGTACAGAAGCAGAGTATTACAGTGTTGCTGAAGCAGGCAAAGAAGTTATCTATTTAAAACAACTTTTGAAAGATTTGAATGTAGGTTTAGTCAGAGATTGTGTAACCATTTACAATGATAATCAGAGTTCTCACAAGGTAATAGAAGGAACAAAAGAACATAGACGTGTTAAACATTTTGATGTCAGATATCATTTTATTAAAGATTTAGTTTGCGATAAAGTTTGCAAAATTGAATATAGAAACACAAATGATATGGTTGCTGATATCCTTACCAAAAGTTTAACCCATGTGAAACATGACAAACATGTAAAGAGTCTTGGACTAGTTTCATAAGTTTTTTTT
>NW_014543690.1:0-2230 GCF_000741045.1 Vigna radiata var. radiata | reverse complement strand
GCAACCGAAGTTCTAATTTGACACTTGGTGGGGGTTCAATGGGGGTAGGGATAATCCCCATTTGCAATTGTGGTGAGTTGGCTGTAGTAAAAATGGCTAGAACTTCGAAGAATGCTGGAAGATACTTTTGGNGTTGTCNAAACTACAAGGTGNTTTGAATAAAGCATCTGTAATTGTAGCTTTTTTTCTTGCCTATTTTCTTTGTGTTTGTTATTAACAATGCTTTTTATGAATAACAGAGTGGAAATGGTGTGATGTGTTGTAACTATTTCAAGTGGTGCAATGAAGAGAAGGTTGATGAAAGGGATGTTATCATTGGTAGCCAAAGGAGGAAGATTTGTGAGATGGAGAAGAGATTGAGTGCTTTGACGAGAAGGAACCACTTCTTAGTAGCAGTGATNTGTGTTCTTAGTGTAGTGGTCTGTGTTCTTAGTGTATGTAGTGTGTATTTTTAGGTTNATGTGTTGAAAGTGTGGTTGATGTGTTGAAACTGTGTTTTTAGGTTGATGTGTTCTGTGTTTTTAGGTGGTGTGAATGTACTTATGTTTTGTTAGGTGGTCGCTTTAAACGACTGTGCTTTGTATTGAAGGAATGAATGAATTACATTTGGTGTTCAAATTAGTCCTCATTTCAGTTAAGTTTGTTNAATTTGGTCCTCANNTTCAGTTAAAAATGTTCGCATGTGGTCCTGATGATGTTGATAGTGGTTAAATATGTACGCCAAAATTGAAGTNGTCAAATTCAATATTGAAACATGGGAACCTGAATATATTTTCACAATCAAAAGTGAGTTCATGAGTATCTCATTGCTATTACAAAATAGAACATCATTACATATCCAATGATAAATATATCAAAGTACTATAAAGTATATCAAAACATAATGACTAAGGACACGAGGTTCATATTACGAATGTATTTCAAAACAAATACAGTGCCAAGTGTACGAAATTTATGAAATCACAATTCCGCAGATGGTCCCCTCCTAATTGGTAACTTGTCCCTTCTGATTGGCTCACTTGGTTGCTCAGTGGATTCNTGTGTTGGTTGGGGTGGTGCTTCAGATGATTGTGGCAGGTCTGGTTGATCCTNAGGACGTAAAGGGCATTGTTTTCTATTATGCCCAACAACACGACAAATGCTGCATTTTTTNCNGTGGCCACCTTTGGTCATCTGGGTTTCATCCCTCCTCAGCTCCCAACTCTCCAACCTTCGCTTTTTCTTTGGTCTGCCAGGTAGTTTTCTTTTAAAAGGTGGGAGGACATCNGTGTATGTTGTTCTTTCCCATAAATGGGGACCATTCACTGGATATATCATTGAAGCATATGTCTCTTCATAAGTTGACCTTCTGAACCAAACGGGTACATATTCCTTTGGATCTAAATTTAAGAATCTCATTGCTGCAATAGCATGGCAGCAAGGGATGCCAGTAATGAGCCATTTCCTGCAGGAACAGTCTTNGTTGTCCAGGTTNACTGCAAATTTATTTGTCATCACAGCACAATGTNNAACCTCAAAAATTTTTTCTCCACTCCAACTGCCATCAAATAAATAACACATGATTAAAATTTTATCAGACCTAGTGACATGAAATAATACTGGGAAAGGATATGCTTACCTAGGGATCCAATTCTTGGATAAATTTGATTCTTTTGTTAGTCTCTTTGTAATCTTTGGACATATGTCAAAGTCCATATTACACATTTTGGTTCTGTTGGTGGCCCATTTTTTCATGATGTAAACTCTAATTTCNTCTAGCATGGTTACAATGGGCTTTCCTCTAGCATCAACAATAACACTATTAAAAGCCTCACTCATGTTATTAACTAGTGTATCAGTTACTGCTCGCCCTGTAAATCTAGATCTAGACCAATACCTATTACAAAGAATAAGAAATTGTTAGGAAACTATAATTATNTAAGAGGTTGCAGTAAGGAAGAAGAAATANCTTGGGGGAATAGAAGAAATAAGGTGTCTGTAAGCGTCTACATTGACCTCTTTCATNGTCAACATTTCTTTTTCCCAAGCTTGGGGGTAGGTACTAGTAGCAGCCTTCCACATCAATGTCTTCAAGGTGTTTCCAGTGAACTTCTTTCTGAAATTTGCATATAAGTGTCTCNTGCAAAATCTATGCTCTGCATTAGGTAACAGTGCTTCCAATGCTGGCTGCAGACCCTGGGGACCAAATTGAACTTTTTTAAAGTTAAAAGGGGACCAAATTGAACATTTT
>NW_014543689.1:0-2233 GCF_000741045.1 Vigna radiata var. radiata | reverse complement strand
AACATGTAATGTAGTGCATATATCAGTTGTTTTCAGGTACTTCTCTGCTTTCACAATAATCAGAGGTCCATATTCAAAAACCATCCTCTTGCACTGCAAAACAAAAATTCACCAGTAAAAAAGAGGAAATAATTGATCATGAAAATTGTGATGTGTCTCTGCGGTGTATGAATTTGTCTAATAGGAACAAGTAAGAAGTGCTCGAGTGGCAAAAATACTCTTTCAGAGAATGATTGATCCAGGTAACTCTGCCTACACTTTAGCTTATCTTTTTAGAACAAACTAGATGCAATTTTATATGTGCAATAGAATTCACTTGTTTATAGTTTAACAAGTATGAGTTGCTTCCGATTAAAAACTATCCTTGTGGTAACCTTCTAAAGTCATTATTATAAAAGTCAAAACAAACGTAATATATATGTATATGCATGTATGTATGTATATAAATATGTGTATATATATATATATATATATATATATATATATATATATATATATATATATATATATATATATATATATATATATATATATATATAAACTACATATGACTAGACAATGTTTTTATATTGTCAATGCATATACTAAGACATTTATTTTATTATTTTAATTAAAATTAGAGTTAGTAGAAGTTCATGTTAAAGGTTATAGATTACCAAAATGAAACACAAACATGCATGCTAAAACAGTACTAAAAACACTTCAAGGAGTGAATATAAATTTTATCCATTACTAATTATTGTTATGAGACTTTAGGCGATCTTAACCTTCTTTTGTTGAGATTTATATATTTTCAACTCTGCTGCTGCCCCACAAAAAGAAAAGTTTATCCAGTTCCAACAGAACAAAATATTTCATTTATTTGGTTGGACAATCCTTTGGACGGTGAAGTGCGAATAATGTCACCAATTTGCACACAAGAGCTCAATTATTGGCTAGGTAAGGAGGTTGACAGCGGAGATAAACCATTAAATGAAAATTCCTGTGGGCAAAAACTATGGTTGCAAAATTTTCTTTTGCCAAGACCAGGATAAAAATTTGAAAAATCCTTTTTTGGATTCATAGGATAGATTCAATGCAACATAGTGTTTAAGAATACAACGCAATTTAGTAAATAAGAGAGTGAAAGAAGGATAGAATTTTCTTACCTTCTTCGCCAACTGATCCATAGAATTGCATGCCTTCAACAGTGCCTCCATTATCTCAAGCTGACATATTAAATAGTTAGTTTCGTATGCAACAAAAGGTGACAAGGAGTAAAGACACTTGCAGAGTGGGGTCAAAACAACAGTATTTGAAGGCTTTCAAGGAAAAAATAGAAGCCTAGAGAGGGTCAAATGTATATATGACAGGGACTTAGGTATTATGCATATGTAACTTTCATATTAAGTAATATGAAATGCTCGGTAAAAAATATCTAGTGATCTAGTTTTCCTCTCTTAGCAACTAGTTTTTTTAAGGGAGGGTTTTCTGAGTGCTGTGGTGTTTAACAGTGTATGTTACAAGAATAAAAATTAAAGCACATGTAACATTCAGACTGAAATTATTATGAGGGTAATGCAGATTCTTCCAGGTACACATGCAAGCCACAGCCACGTCCTTCACAAATGATCACTATATTTTCAATTTCAAACATTGATAATTCTTTCTTATTATTTCTTATATCTATCCTTCTCATAACAAAACAGGACAAAAATGCACATTATATATTAATGTGCTTACATTATATATTAATGTGCTTGTGCATAAATATTTACACTCTACATTGACCACAATCAAATTCTTTCTTCTGTTTGACTGCAAACCATCCAAGCAAATGAAAAAGGAAAGAAAATTCTAACTTGGAAGTGTATAAAAAATATGCAACAAACCCTTTTGTGACAAGAAAGTGCAGAAAATTATCATTTCAGGGAGGGACACGATAAACTTTGATGAGAAATGTTACGGACACACTCTTCTAACAAATTTATTTAAATATATTATTTTTTATTTATTGAAAATTTAAATACAATGGATTTTTTTTGTCTTCATTAGTAATTTTTATTATGATTTTGTAGTCTTATTAAGTTTTAAATAATATTACAGAGTGAGTTCTTAAGTAACACTCGACTTTCACTCAAGGAGGCTAAATTACTGACCTTGGTTTCAGGATCATTCAACTTAAGCAGTATGGCTGAAACAGTATCTTTGCAAGAGTCACACTTATTTCCTTGAACTTGTGAGGAAATATTTG
>NW_014543688.1:0-2233 GCF_000741045.1 Vigna radiata var. radiata | reverse complement strand
CAAATATTTCCTCACAAGTTCAAGGAAATAAGTGTGACTCTTGCAAAGATACTGTTTCAGCCATACTGCTTAAGTTGAATGATCCTGAAACCAAGGTCAGTAATTTAGCCTCCTTGAGTGAAAGTCGAGTGTTACTTAAGAACTCACTCTGTAATATTATTTAAAACTTAATAAGACTACAAAATCATAATAAAAATTACTAATGAAGACAAAAAAAATCCATTGTATTTAAATTTTCAATAAATAAAAAATAATATATTTAAATAAATTTGTTAGAAGAGTGTGTCCGTAACATTTCTCATCAAAGTTTATCGTGTCCCTCCCTGAAATGATAATTTTCTGCACTTTCTTGTCACAAAAGGGTTTGTTGCATATTTTTTATACACTTCCAAGTTAGAATTTTCTTTCCTTTTTCATTTGCTTGGATGGTTTGCAGTCAAACAGAAGAAAGAATTTGATTGTGGTCAATGTAGAGTGTAAATATTTATGCACAAGCACATTAATATATAATGTAAGCACATTAATATATAATGTGCATTTTTGTCCTGTTTTGTTATGAGAAGGATAGATATAAGAAATAATAAGAAAGAATTATCAATGTTTGAAATTGAAAATATAGTGATCATTTGTGAAGGACGTGGCTGTGGCTTGCATGTGTACCTGGAAGAATCTGCATTACCCTCATAATAATTTCAGTCTGAATGTTACATGTGCTTTAATTTTTATTCTTGTAACATACACTGTTAAACACCACAGCACTCAGAAAACCCTCCCTTAAAAAAACTAGTTGCTAAGAGAGGAAAACTAGATCACTAGATATTTTTTACCGAGCATTTCATATTACTTAATATGAAAGTTACATATGCATAATACCTAAGTCCCTGTCATATATACATTTGACCCTCTCTAGGCTTCTATTTTTTCCTTGAAAGCCTTCAAATACTGTTGTTTTGACCCCACTCTGCAAGTGTCTTTACTCCTTGTCACCTTTTGTTGCATACGAAACTAACTATTTAATATGTCAGCTTGAGATAATGGAGGCACTGTTGAAGGCATGCAATTCTATGGATCAGTTGGCGAAGAAGGTAAGAAAATTCTATCCTTCTTTCACTCTCTTATTTACTAAATTGCGTTGTATTCTTAAACACTATGTTGCATTGAATCTATCCTATGAATCCAAAAAAGGATTTTTCAAATTTTTATCCTGGTCTTGGCAAAAGAAAATTTTGCAACCATAGTTTTTGCCCACAGGAATTTTCATTTAATGGTTTATCTCCGCTGTCAACCTCCTTACCTAGCCAATAATTGAGCTCTTGTGTGCAAATTGGTGACATTATTCGCACTTCACCGTCCAAAGGATTGTCCAACCAAATAAATGAAATATTTTGTTCTGTTGGAACTGGATAAACTTTTCTTTTTGTGGGGCAGCAGCAGAGTTGAAAATATATAAATCTCAACAAAAGAAGGTTAAGATCGCCTAAAGTCTCATAACAATAATTAGTAATGGATAAAATTTATATTCACTCCTTGAAGTGTTTTTAGTACTGTTTTAGCATGCATGTTTGTGTTTCATTTTGGTAATCTATAACCTTTAACATGAACTTCTACTAACTCTAATTTTAATTAAAATAATAAAATAAATGTCTTAGTATATGCATTGACAATATAAAAACATTGTCTAGTCATATGTAGTTTATATATATATATATATATATATATATATATATATATATATATATATATATATATATATATATATATATATATATATATATATATACACATATTTATATACATACATACATGCATATACATATATATTACGTTTGTTTTGACTTTTATAATAATGACTTTAGAAGGTTACCACAAGGATAGTTTTTAATCGGAAGCAACTCATACTTGTTAAACTATAAACAAGTGAATTCTATTGCACATATAAAATTGCATCTAGTTTGTTCTAAAAAGATAAGCTAAAGTGTAGGCAGAGTTACCTGGATCAATCATTCTCTGAAAGAGTATTTTTGCCACTCGAGCACTTCTTACTTGTTCCTATTAGACAAATTCATACACCGCAGAGACACATCACAATTTTCATGATCAATTATTTCCTCTTTTTTACTGGTGAATTTTTGTTTTGCAGTGCAAGAGGATGGTTTTTGAATATGGACCTCTGATTATTGTGAAAGCAGAGAAGTACCTGAAAACAACTGATATATGCACTACATTACATGTT
>NW_014543687.1:0-2234 GCF_000741045.1 Vigna radiata var. radiata | reverse complement strand
ACACTACACGGGTTTATATATTATTTCTTTCAATGTTTAATTCTTGGAGTGATGTGAGATGGAGAAGGCCCTTGCAATCCAACGTTTCTAGACCAGACAAATCACATAGATACAGAGACACAAGGGAGGGAGGCAGCCTTTGGGAAGGATTTGATTCCATCACATGGACCCCACACACGAAGAGAGGTAACCATGTTTGTTCGAAGGGTGGGAGCCATTGGGACAGAAGAGACAAGAAGCTCACAATTTTCAATGCCTAGTGTTTCTAATATAAAGATCTTCGAGCATAGGAAAAGCTTCTGAATGAAACATGCGAAGGATAAGGTAGTATCGACGGTTTTGAGAGAACCCCAAGCAGTACCGGTGGTTTTTGTGTAACCCCTGGAATTACCGGCGGTTTTGACAAAACTCCTGGAAGCATCGGCGGTTTACAGGAAACCTCCGCTATTTTCGGCGGTTCACGGAAAACCCCCGCTATTTCCGGCAGTTTTCAGAAAACCTCTGCTATTTCCGGCGGTTTTCAGAAACCCCTGCTATTTCCGACAGTACCTACTTGCCGACGCACGTTTTCCCTACGGTTTTCGCAACCGCGGGAAAAGTACTTTCCGGAGGTTAAAACCGCCGGTAATGTTGAAAAAAACCCCCGGTAAAACTCCCTTTTTTTGTAGTGCATTAACGTCAGCCATTCCTCCGTTCGCCATTCTACATTGACGCCTATACCTCTCCTCCGCACCCCTGCTTCTCCGTCGGACCCTTGCTTCTCCGTCGCGCCAAATTTCTTTGCAAAGAGAACCAAAAGCAGGTATGGAGCTAACCTGGTTTAATTTCAATATCTGCCTGATGTCTAATTGCTTGTAATGAAATGTTCTTGCAATTGATTTCTATTGGTTTTATGCTATTCCTTTTTATTTCAATTGGCACGGGAGAAAAGGGTTTGTTTGAGTGTGTGAGTGAGGAACAAAATTGCCCATTTAGATAATAGGTAAGGAGTAACAGAAAGAGAATTCAATAAAATTTAAGAATGAAATATGTTTTCTTTTGTCACTTATATTTTCCTTGAATTCAATTTGATTCCCTACCTTCACCGACTGTTGAAAAGCAAAGGGCATCGTCGTGCTATAAAGCTCGAGCTATGTGCATGTCCAAGAAACGCAGAAAAAGAAACATAAAAATAATGATAGAATAACACAATATAAAGCTCGAGCTATGTGCATTGCCACACCCTTATTTATAACTTTCACACCTTAATTACAAAATGGAAAGGACATTTTTACCCTTAAGAAAATATAAATAAAATCAAACAAATGTTTCACATGAACCTCTCTCTAAGATCCAAACTCTCTTACATTCAATCATAAATAAATATTTTTAGCAACAAGCCAACACATCACACTAGAATATAACACATCACAAATTTAACCATCAAACAATAACAAGTGTTACACTTATTTAACAAAATAATATAGAACTTTATGTTCTTCTCAAGACTTGCAGACCAACTGAACTACACAACACCTTGTAAACTTACGTAGATTTTAATAAAACATATTTAAGACTTATTTATAAACTCTACATTTTCTCGGGTCTTACAATTACCTTGTAAACAGGTCGAAAACCACCCTTTCCAATCTTCAATTTCATTGTTCTAAACAAGCAAAATTTATAATGCTGAGTGGATATTATGTTTGGACACATCAGATTAAAAATTTTTAAATCAACTAAGAAGTAGAACTGCAGTTATACAAACAACTATTTGGCAGGCCATTACAAGAATTACATTAAAGCAGTAGGAACACCGAAATCTAATGATAAAGAATATCAAGACCTAGCAGTCAGGAGTTTCAAATAGCTGAATGGTTGTTAGGATATTTACAATATTGCAATTATGGGAAATATGCAGGGTATATAGGAACAGAAAGAATAGAGATTGTGAGTAATATTTTCTTGGGCATAAAATACCATATGATGTGAAGGGAATCATACAAGCGATAAACATTAGCCCTTATATGTAGTAGTACTAAATTCTTAAGATTTTTCAGACATGAAAACAAATCCAATGACCAAACCGAATTTTGGATTGCAACAAACTACACTACATCTAGGTAGATAAGAGACAAAAGGAGCCTATCAACAAAAAGATACGGTAGAAGAGAGCCAATCAGTGAAAAAAATTGGACAAATTGGCAAACCTTTAGAAAATGAAAAAAAACGGCCCATTAGTGAAAAAAAAAAAA
>NW_014543686.1:0-2195 GCF_000741045.1 Vigna radiata var. radiata | reverse complement strand
TAGAGTGTAGTGATTTTGTGCGGTCTATTGTTGAACACCCGAATGTGGACACTAACGATGTTTGAAAGGATCAGGCACAGTCAACAAAAAAAAGAACTGTCTTCTCACACATTTACCTCTGGAAAACAAAATGGGTATAGCAAGGAATAGAGGAAGCAATCTGCTTAAGATCTCTGAATAATAGCAAGTTAAATCTCACTGGATTGGATTTCTTTTTTATGGATAAACCTACTTTTCACTTTCTCTTTAGATCATTTGGATTCATCAATGATATAAAATTGAACCATGCGTAGTGATTTACTTTTGATACCAATGAGGAATTCAAGTAATCCAAAGAAAAAGTAAGAAGTAAGTTCACTCCTAAGATAATGAAATGATCTCTGAGGATACGAAAAATGCACGACAGCAGAAATGGCTTTTGATGTTTTCTAAGCAGTCACTTGCATTAAAATTACCAGCATCGCGTAGCCATTTAATTAATGTACTAAAACATTGAGTACAGTGCTTCCAGCAGAAATTTTTTTAGGGTATCAACATGTTATTTATGGTAGAGAATAAATATGTAGGTAATTTATGGTTCAAAATTAATTTCAGGCTAATAAAAATTGTATTTAACGAATAAAATGCATCTATATAATAAAGGAAATTTCAATAATGTAATGCCTACATCAATAGACTTAGAAATACTTAGTACAGTTCTTAAAATAATTCTAATTCAGGAATGAATGACTGAAACAAGTGACAAAATAACATTCTTTCAATACTATTCAATATTGAATCCTTTCATATTTCTTTATGCTTGGAAAAATAAATTCAGATCCCTTCATTTCTAATGAAATTAAACTTTGTATTATGCCTACCTCGAAATGAGGACCAGGAACTCTAATGTTGCAAGTAAGGAATGGAGACATGAAATAACCGAAAGGGTAAAATTTCCCCCTCTCATTATGAAGAAATGAACTATGAGAATTTTCAAAAATATTAAGACTCCCTCTGCTTCCCATCACAGAAACTGAATCCTTTTACAGACAACAAAATTAAGTTAACATGCTGCCTACATCAACATAAGCCAGAAATTCTTGGTTTTAAATTAAATAATAGAAAAGAAGCAAATGGAAAGAAGAGTAACTTAAAAGTACAGCTCTTTGAGATGTTTTCAAAAATTCTTTCAAAGAAGTTCCGGGAACCCAAACAAAAACATCAGCCCAGAGACAATGGGTCAAATAAAATAAAGTTATCAGCCAAGAGACAATGAGTCAAATAAATTAAAGTTAATTTGTTTCAATATTACCTCGGACAGCTGAAAATGATGCCAAAGAACTGTAGAACTATTTTGTAAAATTACAATTCTCAGAAACACTGACAAAATTATGCTTGTGTGGGAGAAATTAATACAGCATTACTGTCTTGACACTTCATTTTAAAAATTTAATTTTGCTGAAAAAGTCTTTTATAAAGTCTAGTTATAAAGTCTTTTATAAAGTTTTAAAGTCTAGTAAAATTGCAACACAGCAGTGATGTTGAGAAAAACGATGCATCGGCGACATTGACGCATTATTGCTCACTTGTTGCCAGCCAGATAATAACATATTACCTATATAAACATCAGACTTAAAAATTCTTTGTAAGAATTAAGGCAAGAGTAACTGAACCAAGGGAAAGAGAATCAGCCTTTTTCTCTCATGAACTAATGCACCTTTAAATAATACTACATAAAATATTTTTGGAATAAATGACAACATTTAAGGTAAAAAAATGAAATCAGTGATTACATGAGGAAACGCTTGGGACTTCTTGAAGAGAAATACTTCATCTGAAACAGCCACTGGTGGCGTAATCTCTTATGAAGAGGTCCCTGCAGTTCCGCTATGAGATCATGTTAAGAGCACCCACGATACCGAATTTTCTTATAAAATAGATTTGTACATATTTACTTATTTTCTTCTTCAAAGAGGTAACTGTAAAAAAGGAACATCCAAAAATATAGGAGAAAATGGCGGAGGAAAGCCTAATTTCTACAACCTTACAAATTAATATTAAAATGTACATTCTATTTTACATGAAAATAACACAAGGGCAATGTACATACAGCAGAACTGGACATTCTTTCACATACTCTTGCATCTGGAGATGAGGGTACATGAGCACCTAAACATGAGATTTTTTTTACACGAAAATGACCCACAGGCAATGTG
>NW_014543685.1:0-1155 GCF_000741045.1 Vigna radiata var. radiata | reverse complement strand
AAAAGCTATTCAGAGAAGGAAAAGGAGAAGCAATTTGGGCGTTTTATAAATATCTTCAAGAAATTGTAGATTACTATACCTTTGACTGAAGCATTGCAACAAATCCCTGCCTATGCTAAATACTTGAAGCAGTTCCTCACCAAAAATAAGACATATATAGAAGATGGAACAATTAAAGTGCTGGGTAATTGTAGTGTTATTATGCAGAAGACGTTTCCTCCCAAATTTAAAGATTCAGGAAGTTTTACTATCCCGTGCACCATTGGAGACTATGATGTAGGGAAAGCTCTTGTTGATTTAGGTTCTCTTGAGTTGAAGGAAGAGGAAGGAGTTAATTAAGAGAAACTAGTTCACAAAGAATCTGTGTGTAAAGATGAGGAACTCAGACCTGGTACACCAGTGAGATACAAGAACAAGTTATGGGTAATTAAGGAGATTAAAGCAAATGGATTTATTGAGATTAAAGCTCCTTATTCTAGGAGAGTGAAAATGGTGGCTAGGAAGATGTTGAAGCTATGTTGGTGTGATGAAAGCAAGGGGAACACCAAAATCAAATATTTGAATGGAGCATGATGGTGTCAAGCTAATGACGTTAAACAAGCACTTATTGGGAGGCATCCCAGCTTTCTAAACTTGCTTATTTAGTTGATTTAATTGTTTTGTTTTTATGTTAGTGTGCATATGTACTTGGCTTAATGAATTGTTGATGAAATGGTGTGGTTCGATTTGATTATGAAGTTGTCTTGTGTTTGTTCTATTGATTTGAAATGCATGATTGAGATGATGATTGATTGAGCTTTTTAAGCAGATGGTGGTTGCTCATAATTGTTTAAGACATATGCATGATTTAAATTGTGATTGATATGCTTGGCAGGTTGTTTTTCCAACTATGGAACTTGAGTTAGCCTATGAGAGGTTGGACTCTAGAGTTTATTGTTTATTGAATGCTATTGCTTTGGAATCATAATTATTTTTGCTTGAGTTTCTATGTTGAATTACTTGCTTGCTTGTTTCAAATAATCAAGGTCATTTGTTCTTTTCCCTTGTAAGCCAATGCAATTATGTTAACTCAACAAAGAACAATGTTCGTTTTACCCTTTGAACCTTGAGCCTAAATGTGAAAAACCTTTTGAAATCCTTGTCTTGAGTTGAGTA
>NW_014543684.1:0-1154 GCF_000741045.1 Vigna radiata var. radiata | reverse complement strand
AAAGAAAAATTATTAATAATACCATATTCAGAAAATAAAAAGTTTGTTTTATATAAAAAACATAATATTTTTCTTCATTTTACTTCATAATTAACAAGTTCCTTTGGCATTGCATGCTCTAATGAATTTTTGAACAATAACAAGGAATATTTTAGAACGACTATATTGAAATATGTGTTATTAACACTCCTGTTTATATATTTTCCACCAATAAGTTATTAGCAATTCATGCAAAGAGAGACGATGATATATAATAGTGTCTATTCAGTAAAGAAACACTATTTTCTTTAAAAAAATATTAAAAAGTAAAAAGAAATATTTTTATTCGTAGACCGTACATAATTCAAGACCAGTTAATATATATATATATATATATATATATATATATATATATATATATTACTTAATTAAATTGTTTATTCTTAACACATGTAGTCAAACATATGTTTTCCATGGGCATGGGTATCCTCATTACGTGTGTTTTTTCTTGAATGAATCTATCCTTCACATCATAAAAAAGTCTTTAACTATGATGAAAGATATTTGAATCCATATAAATTCACTATTTATAGTATTTTTCAGTGTTTGATTGAGCTTATTACGAAGCTGTAAAATCAACTTTGATACCTATCGAATGCAAAACAATAAAACACGTACAAGTGCACGAATCAAATGAAAGGTTGAAATAAACAAATAGGACCAGATTAAGGGTTATCAAGACCGTCCCTATTACTTCAAATGAAAGGTTGAAGTAAACACGTATACATTTTTAAATTTTTAATGTTAATTTGAAAAATAGTTATAATTATCAAATGATTCTCAAAATGTCAATTATCCATTACCTAATCAACCCAATCTAACATCCCTCTTACGATATCCTTAGTTAGCATATATTTATGAAACAAGAGTTTCAGTGATAAATAAAGTTCTAACAGAGAGTTATTCGAGGAACTTCAAACCTTACAGGAGGTGCATTGGAGGAGACTGGCCAAACATAACCTTGTAAGGACTCCACTTTATTGCAATATGAAGGTTAGTATTGTATCACCATTTTGTTAAAAGAAACCATCTAGATTGCTCATGAAGAGTATCGCCACACGTACATGTATTAATGACTTTTACTTTTATATATATATATATATATATATATATAT
>NW_014543683.1:0-1094 GCF_000741045.1 Vigna radiata var. radiata | reverse complement strand
TGAATTGGATTTATGGTTATTGATTTTTTTGGCTGTGTTTTTTGTATCACAAATTGTAAGGCTTCATAATAATCCATGATCATTATACTGTTTGTGATGGGTTTGCCATTTGATGTTAGCCCATCATGAAATATTGTTTGGGTTTCAAGTGCTGTTAATCTACGTCTCTCTATTCTTGTAGAATGATGTACGACTGAAATCAGATTAAATGTGTTATGGTCTATAACTGCATTTATTCCCAAATCTTTGTAGCGTTTTAGTAAACCGATCAGGTTCATTTTTTACTTTGATTTATTTAGTATCAAGCTCAAATTGTAATTTATTTTGTTCTAGTTCCTTTTAGGTAAATAAAGCAGAACTTTTGGTTTTTATACTATTTTTCCTTTATATGGGTTTAATAATTTTAATAAAATTTTCTGTGTTCAAAAGCTTTTATTAGATCCATACTATTGCTAATTTCTCAATGGTTTTCCCGTTTTTAGCATAACTTGTATTCTTTCGAGTGTTTTCTTTTCCGTACAAAGGGATAGAAAGGCTTCTCTTTCTAAGTCTAGTAAATATTGTTCGGTTACTAGAGTTGGTTCAGAGAGATTACCTCCTGCCATGACATAGGCTAATTTATTTGCTATTTTTTTATCATGATTAGAAATATATTTACCGGCTTCCATACTGTTTGTTCCTACTAAAAACATTCCTAGCGCTTGTTTGCCTAGTACTTTGATGTCTTTTCTTTTAATGGGTTGTGTATATCCCAATTCGACCATACGTAATGCTTGCTTTTTGGCTTCGGCGAGTTGTCGGTCTTTGTTTACCACGACTACGTCTTTTCCTTTTTGTAGGATTCCCAAATCATAAGCTTCATAAGCAGATGTCGATACTTTTGCCATTCCTATGGTCATAAAATACTCTTGAAGGGTGTTGAGTTCTACATCATTTTTACGGAATAGATCGGCAGCTCTTAGGGTCATCTCTTTAGAACCGCCTCCTCCGGGAATCAAGCCAACGCCAAATTCTACTAATCCAATATAAGTTTCTGCTGCCGCAACAATTTTGTCGGCATGCAGGCTTATTTCACATCCACCACCAAATGTCAT
>NW_014543682.1:0-1153 GCF_000741045.1 Vigna radiata var. radiata | reverse complement strand
AAAGCCCACCCAATCAAAGCCACTTTCAAAGGGCACTCATAAACCGAGTAGGATTCGAGCTCTCACTGGCAAATGTACGGTGGCTGTTTGTTCATGGTCGGTTATGGAGGTGCTTGATGGTGACGACGTGGTGTCGGGATCAGCGGATTCAAGCGCGATCAGCGGCGGAGTAGGGTTTCTCTCCGTTTCGGTTCGTAACGACTCCGGCAACCAACGACAAGCCTTGGGGTTTGCAGACGACGGCCAGAGACGATGGTTGTCAGATGGAGGCGGTGGTGTGCGAACTCCAACATTGGGCAAGCGCGAGAGGAAGAGAGGAAATGGCCGGCCACGATTCCGGTGGAGTCGGCCGCCGCAGGTGATGGTTGTGGTGGTGTCTGTTCGGAAGGAACCGGTGGCAGACGATGTTCGGAGACATGCGTGGGAGAGGGGCGTGAGGTCTCTGAGGTTTTAGATTGCAGAATGAGATGAGGGGTTTCAAACCCCTTTAGGTTTCTAGGTTAGGTTCGAGCCTTGGGCTTGGGTGCCTGGGCTCGCGATTTTTTTTTCTTCCGCACCCCCTTTGCTTCCATTCGTAGCCCCCTTCTGCTTGGGCTCAAGCCTGGTCTGTCAGCCTAAAAAACTTTGATGCACCCACTTTATTCATATGGACACTTTCTTTCCATTTTGGACTTGGCCCAGTCCGTTTTTAAAACCAAAACTGATTTACACCCCTATTTGCCATTTTCCCCTCCTTTTCTATTGGGGCTTAGGCCCAATCTGTTATCAAAAGTAAAATAGGTTTAAATATCCTATAGATTTTATTATTCATTTTATTTGCACTTATAAAAAATCAATAAAAATATTTTGAAAAGGTTTAAGCACACGTGCGACCGCTCACGTAGGCCTTGTGCTGGAAATCTTTTCTTTCTCTTTTACAAAAATCAATAAAAATACTTTGAAAAGGTTTAAGCACACGTGCGACTGCTCGCGTAGGCCTTGTGCTGAAAATATTTTCTTTCTCTTTTACGAAAATCAATAAAAAATATTTTGAAAAGGTTTAAGCACACGTGCGACCGCTCGCGTAGGCCTTGTGCTGAAAATCTTTTCTTTCTCTTTTAGAAAAATCAATAAAAATATTTTGAAGAGGTTTAAGCACACGTGCAACCACTCG
>NW_014543681.1:0-1696 GCF_000741045.1 Vigna radiata var. radiata | reverse complement strand
TAATAAATTAAAAATTATTAACAACCAAAGATAATAAAGATGGGTGGTAACAGTTGAAATTCATGAAGAACACAAATAATATAAAATACATCATAAAATAAACGTCTAAATTTTTCCTATGCCCCTAAAATCCACCACCTCCCCGGTTGAAATCATTTCCTTTGATGAAAGACTCTCCATGCTTTCAACAAGCTTATTGTCGATGTTCCTCACTGATTCATCAACTTGTTTTTCATAATCTAACATATGAACCAGTATACGAGCTTCAATTATACATGTATCATTTACTATGAACCCGCTATTAGAGTCCCAAAGCTCACCCAAAGATACGTAAGATATTAAACCACAAACATCCTGATTTGAATTGAAGGTGTGACTGATTTCTGACAAATTCAGACATCCAGAGTCAGTTGTGTATCAAGTTTAAAACAAAAAACATAAGATCATCAAACAAATATTAATTTATAACTTCAAGCACGATATAACTATTATTTCTATAAAAGATAACAGTAGTAGATGAGTGAGAGTGGAAGCATTTTGTTGCAGCCATTACCTAATCTAATAGAACTTATTAATATTTTCTACCAAACCATTTGGGATAAAATGCAGTACATGCCAATAAGAGTGACAAACAAGTAAAGGTTGGATTTTGAGGTATTAAGAAAAAATTACAGATAGAAAAAGGTAAAGGGGTTATTAGAAGCTAAATGATTTGATTCTTTCACCAATTTAAAAACACGACCAAATAAGAGTCTTCATGTGAAAATATGAAATCGCTAGCAGGAAAACAGTTTCATTCGCCTAAGAAAATAATATCCAAATTAACATGAGAGTAAGTGTGAAATATACCTTTTATTATAGTTTCTTTGTGATTGAGCTGATTAATCAGAATGAGTTTGAAATTTGCAAATTTTTCCCATCCTTGAGGCATAGTAGCAACACCAGCATCCAAAAAAATTGACAAACACTCAACATCATTCCTTTTTGGAAAGATAAGAATCCTCCTAAAAACAAAGTTACCAAACTTAATGAGAAAAACGGATTAAGATCGTATGAAAGAGGAACATGTACGGTACACAGTAATTGAATCAAGCACCATTTGTGGTCATCGAGAGAAAACGTATCCGAGTACAATTTCTTGGAGTCTAACGTGGAGAAGTTCCTAATGTTCCATGTAAACTTCCCAAACATTTCAATATTTGTATTCGGATTCTCCATTTTAATAACTTGTAAGCTTCAACCGTAACACTGACAAAAACAAACAATATTGATTTTCACTCAGGAAAATCAAATATACACAAGAAACAAACATCTTTGATGGTTGAGTTCACAAAGAACTTGAATGAGATCACACTTATAAAATTCTAATAAACTTCCACCTTAGTAGACGCAATTTCTTGAATGGGTCCCGTTATTTTGACACCCAGTTTCTTACACTGCCACGTGTCAATGTCCTGTTGGGTAGTTTAATTTTGGCTTAATAGCATTAATGGTCCCTATTTTCGTTACGTGCGTTCGTTTTGGTCTCCATATTTTTTTGTTGTTCAATGTTGTCCTAAAGATCGTAATTTGTGTTCAATTTAGTCCTTTTTACTAAAGCAGTCTAAATCGATAACGACCAGATCTCCACATGTGCAATTAGAGAGTGAACTGTCATTTATAATCTGACGTGGACTAGATCAGTCATCATCATAGG
>NW_014543680.1:0-1692 GCF_000741045.1 Vigna radiata var. radiata | reverse complement strand
CCCTCTTGGTGTAGAAAAGAAGCCTACCTGTTTTCCAACAAATTCCACCGAAGGTAAAACTTCATCCTATCCACCCAAATGATCCAGCATACGTCCTCAATAGGTTCTCTGGTGAGTGAACTGTTCTCTTTGACTACTTATTCATCTCAAGATGATAAGTTAAACTCATCCTCAACCTACTACCCAAAGCACTTTGTAATGTCTGTTAAAATCTAGAGGTGAACCTCATATCTCTATTTAACACAATGTTAGAAGGCACCCCCATGAAACCTTACTATCTCCTTGACATACAACTACGCCAACTTGGCATAGACATTCTTAGGTTAACTGCTAGAAAATGGGCATTCTTTGTCAGTCGATCTAATATCACCCAAATAACATTATGACCCTTCATAGATCGTGACAAATTGGTAATTATAGAAAAAGATAAGCCTTATTTTCCAACCAAGAGGGGGAGGGGGTGAATTGGTTCGTATTAAAAAACTTGTTCTTTTCTAACCTTTGGAAAATCTTTAGCACTTTCTTAAAATACAAGCAAATAAATAATGCAATGCAATAAAAGAGATAAGGGATAGAAAAACAAGCACAAGGATTTTTATATTGATTCGACCTGAATTCTTACATTCAGTCCCTTTCAATCAACTTAAGATTGAAAGCCACTTCACTATAAAGATTGAGTTATACAGCAAAAATTACAGAGACCCTCTCTCAATGCAATTTCCTCTCCAACTCCAAATTTAATATAGGAAACAAACAACACAGAAAAAACATTCTATATAATCATAGAATAAAATTGAAAACAAACACTAAATTAAAAAGATAAAATTGAAGAAACATTGTATATAATTATAGATATAAATATAGATAAAATAAGTTTTAGTTATTAAAATATTATAAATAATATTGTGTAAATAATTTTTTTATTATGCACATTTAAATTTGAAAAAGTAATTACTAACGTGTAAATAATTATTTTTATAATGAGTAATTATTTGAATTAAAAAATAATTACTAAATTCAGAAAACTGAAAATATTTTTTATTATAAATATTAGTTAATTAAACATAATGAATTATTATTTTGGATACGTGTTAAAACTTTGAAAATTAAACAAATTCTAATACACGTGGAAGAAGAAATAAAACAAGTACATATCTACTCACCCTATTGGTTGACATTTTATCCCTATCCCATTGGTTGGTTGCGTTCCCATATCCTATAGGAGAGGGTTTCAGCCCTATATCCTACTAGCTATGTTTCATCCCTCAATTAATGTGCAGCTTTGTAATACAAATAATGTTTTTTTTTAATTGGTTTATTGTCCTCCACACAGATGAAAAATCTTAAAGTACATTTTAAAATAAAATACTGATATAATAAACTGAAACCTTTACATTTAAATAAAATATTGTCTAATTAAGTGTAGAAAATATAAAGTTATTATATGAACTGTGAATAAGATTTATTAATATTGATAGAAAATAAGGATAAAATAAATTATATATAAAATAATAATAATAATAAATTTAGATATGTATGTGTGAATTAGCTTTCGAATTTTAAAATTTTTTATTTTATGAAAATTTTATATATATGTACACTAATCCTTTATTATTATTAACCATAAGTGAATACATACATATATATATATATATATATATATATATATATATATATATATATATATATATA
>NW_014543679.1:0-2211 GCF_000741045.1 Vigna radiata var. radiata | reverse complement strand
ACATATACAATTAGTATATCATTATATATCTTTAATGTATATCAATAAATAAATTATATACATTAATGTATAATAAATCGATATAAATAAAATCAATATATATATATATATATATATATATATATATATATATATATATATATATATATATATATATACTTATACTTTAAAACTATTTCTTATATTATATACATATCAAATAAAAAAATTAATAAAGAAATAAAATAAAAATTATACAGATAATTTATTGAACATGTTATAAATATAAATAAAACATTTTTTAATTTAATAAAATAATATAAAAAACATAAAAAAAAAAATACACACGGACAAAAGTGGTTGTAAGATAAAAAGAAATATTTATTTATTTATTTATGAAACAAATGGCTAGCTAGAGTTAAATATAAAAAAATAGTGTTAAATGATAGGAAATATACTCATGAAATAGCAATCTACCATTTCCATTTTATAAACTTAAAAGTTAGATACAGATACAAAATAATAAACATAACAATATTAATAATAAATAATAATATATTATTTTTTATTATTATATATTAACAAATAAATAAATTCTAAATCTTTAACAAATAACTTTTCTTTTATATTTTAAGTAGTTAATAATATTTTTATATTATTTATCTAATAAATTAAATATTTTATTAAAGTTATTTGAGTCAAACATGTCAGTAAGTTAAAACATAATATAATGTTAAAAATTATAGATTTTAAATGTAAAAACACACACACACACACACACACACATATATATATATATATATAAACATTTTTCTAGAAATTTAAAACAAGATTTTACAATTTATTAAGTAATTTGAAGAAAATAAATATACTGAACCGCTAAAATAAGATTGAATCAAACTTATTTAAAGGAAAGTTTAAATAAAAGAAAGATTTAACAACAATATATCACAAATTTAAATCTCAACCATGTGAATGCTCCATTAATGCGAATAGAGAAAAAAAAGATGGTTGAGGATAATGGAGATGTATAGAGTATTTTTGGAATAAAAGAAAATAATGAGAATGTGTAAGATATTTTTGAAATAAAAGAAAATAATGAAAAGATGTAGGAACATTTGGAGTGGTGGAGGGAGCAACATCCATTTACTTGTTTTTTTATTTTTTCTTTCATTCTCATCAGTTTTGTTTTTTTCCTTTTTTATATAGGGTTAAATATGTTTTCCGTCCCTCAACTATTGGCCGTTTTTGTGTTTCGTCCCTCTTTCAAAGTATGGTACAAATTAGTCCTCAAACTTTCTGAAACGTTGGTTTTAGTCCTCCAAAACTAACGGAGTTAAAAATCTGNTNATGTGTCTAACNTCTCTGTCCACGNGTNTTAACGTTGTGATTTGTATCTCTTGACACGTGTTCTTACATTTTAAATGCAAAGTTAATCCAAAATTGGTGAAGTGTGCTTTATTAGGTTCATTGGAGAGTGTTGTCTGAAGGGTTTGAGCAAAGACGAGGTGAATAGAAGGTTGAAGCTTGGATATCACCTTCTCGAGCATTGGTGTAGTTGGGCATGTAAGTTCATTTTTTTCTTTGTTTTCGTGTGAATTGATGGATGGATTTGGGGATATAGGGTTTTGTTGAAGGGTTTTCTTTTCGAACTTGAGTTTCTTTCTTAATCACTTTTGAAGGGAAATGAAAGGTGATAAAGGAGGTTGTACAGTAAGGAGCATAGGTTCTGGAATGTCCCAAACATGTGGATCCTCTCACCTAGCTTCAAAAAACTGTGGTTGTGGAGAAAGATTGTTGTTGTTGAAGGCAACTACATTGAAGAACAAAGGGAGATTATTTTATCGATGCAGAAATTGGGCAGTAAGTGAGAATAAATGCTTTATTTATTGTGTTGAAGATTGTATTCGTGATTTGTAATTTTATTTTTGCAGAGTAATTCAAGCTGTAACTTCTTTGAATGGGTTGATGAAGGAGATATTGAAATTCAAAGAAGCGTACAAAGGAAGAGTGAAGAGGTTGAAGTGTGTATTGAAAACGTTGTATTGGATCTAAGGAAGAAGAAGGACAAGTTGAAGAAGAAATTAGAGCAAGAGAGAAAAAATTTCAAAATGATGTTGGTGTTTTTTGTACTGTCATGGGCGTTAACAACTATGTTTTGTATTATGTTTGTGTTGAAGATAAATTGTAATTAGATAGGTAATGTTGTGTTGTGGATGTACTTTGAAGTTT
>NW_014543678.1:0-2162 GCF_000741045.1 Vigna radiata var. radiata | reverse complement strand
AAAGGACTCCACAACCCAACAAAGTGAAGAAAGAAAAAAAGAAGATGGGGAAGAGTACAGGTAGGAGGAAGGGTTATGAAGGGGGGAACGAAGGTTTATTGGTGGAACAAAGAAAAAGTAAGGGGATTGAAGAACACGGGATGGATGAAAAGGACGATGTTGGGGAGGCAGAGGCAGGTGAGGAGAGGTGGTGGTAAAGTGGAAGAACAGTGTGTGTAAGACAGGTAAGTTCTTAGAGTGGAAGGAGGAAAGAATGTTGGATTATCATGTTCATGTTGTTTCGGTGATCGGATGAGATGACGATGACGGTCAAGAGGCTTGGAAGAGGGCTTCATTGGTTTGGAGTGTTGAAGATCTGAGAGATTGAAGAGTTGAGAGGGCATGACAATGATAGAGGAATTAGGGTTTGAAGAGACTGAGTTGGGAAGATGAGAAGAGATACACATTTAAATAAAGGAAAATTAGTCATGAGAGATTGATTAGTGTCTTCAATTTATTGTGGTTAGTACGAAAAGATCTGAAATAGATTTGAATCTCTTTAAATATCGAGAAGATTTTTGAGAAGAGTGTTAGTCAACAGTAGATAAGAGTGGGAGGAGCAGCGAAATCAAAGATTTAGGATTTTGATGAGGAGAGAGAAACATTTGGGAAGATAGAAGGGTTGATGGTTTAATTGACACAAAAAAATTTTTTGGCACATAGGAGAGAGGGATTAGGCTTAGGGGATCCTACACGACTTCTAGAGATGGGCTCAATACTTAAACACACCTAATGCATGGATGCCATTGTCTTATAGACGATTTGTGTTACATGATGCAACCGATTTGTGTTACTTGGGCTCTATACTTAGACATACCTTTATGAACACACTTAACATGTTGAATCAAAATTCATTTAACACTTCTCATACCAATAATGGTTAATAAATGGTTAATTCTATCTTCAACTAATGGCTTAATGAATATGTCAGCAAGCTGATCTTTTATGTTTACATATTGTAAGTCCACAATACCCTTGTTAACATGATCACGTATAAAGTGATGTTTGACCTCAATATGCTTAGCGCGCNAATGCAATGTAGGATTTTTAGATAAACTAATCACAACATTATTATCATAGAGGATATGAATCGTACCTTGAATGTGATTGTAGTCTTCTAGCTGATTCTTGATCCATCAGAGTTAAGAGCAACAATGTGCAACCGATCTATACTCANCTTCAGCGGTTGACAACACAATTGTGTTCTACTTCTTGCTCAGCCATGATACTAGGTTTCCTCCAATGAAGTGACAACCTCCACTTGTGCTTTTCCGTTTGGCCTTATGTCCAGCAAAATCAGCATCACAATATCCTTTAAGATCAAAACTCTTACTACTTTTGTAGTACAGACCGAGAGATGTTGTTCCTTTTAGATATCGAAATATTCGTTTAACAATATTGAGATGGGTTTCTCTAGGATCTAACTGAAATCTTGCGCAAAGACAAACACTGAACATAATGTCAGGTCTAGACGCGATGAGATACAAAAGTAATCATTTGACGATAAAGAGTATTGTCCCCTTTTGTTGAGCTTTCATCTAGCCCTAGGCTAGTTGTTGGATGCATAACTTATAAAATGGCTCTCAATACGGTCAAAAGAGAAACTTTAATGGATAAGAACGTAAGAGACATTGGAATTTACTTTTTCAAATGTCGAATTGCTTCATGGACACCCAAAAGATCATTTTTGTGTAGGCTTACATGATTCATGCAAACATATAATGTCTAAAAAGTTAATATTCAACATTAATTGATGTCAAAGTTCCCTGTTTCAAACGTTAATTAGTCCTATATCGTCTGAATGTGAGAATAGTTGATGTCTAAATAGGACAATTATTTAGACTAATGTCACCTGTCATTTTTAACATTAGCTTTTTTCAATGGTGGTGTTGAAGGCTAAACAAGAAAGTTATTTTTGTCACTAGTGATTACATTACTTTTAACTTAGGATAATTGAGCAAAAAGAAAATTGTCCTTACATGGCACAAAACATAATAAAGAAGTTTTCTACCTAGCCTGTGGCAGGGTTATAGTTAATTCATTAGTGCAAGTACTAATTGCATTGCTAGTTGAACATTCACTAGCAGTTTTCATCCTTGAAACAAGAAAACCAGATTCCTTAG
>NW_014543677.1:0-1649 GCF_000741045.1 Vigna radiata var. radiata | reverse complement strand
AAAAAAAAGAGTCATGTTGATATGAATGGACAACTTTTATGATTTGCTGATTGAGTTGACTTAAGAATTCACTGATTAAATCTTTTGTGAAAGAAATTTGAACCATGTGTGTTTTGAGCCTAATGATAAGGATGGACCATCATGTGCCATACCTATTTTTCTTGAGTGATTTGCCCATGTTTTGATGATACTCTAATATCTAGCTTGATTCTATGTTGTGCAAACTAAGGTGAATATGCATGATTTGATATGATTGAGGCCTTTCTTGTTTTAGCTACTTGGCCAAATAAACTTACCTTAACATTAATCCATTGGAAACCCCTTTGAGCCTTAAGATTATTTTTCTTGTTTCTAGTAATTGCCAAATGAAAAAAAAAATGAAGGAAAATCATATGTTCCTCACCTTAGGAAAGAACAAGGAGTAATGGATTGTGTTATAAGTAAGTGATGAATAAGTGTGTGGGTGAGTGTCTCACCACAAAATATATAAAAAAAAAGGAAGGAAAAAGGAAGATGAAAAGTTGAAGTTTTGAAAAAAAAATGATGAAAAAAAAGAGAAAAAAAAATCTTCCTAAAAAGAGAAAGAAATAAGGTTGCTTTTGAAATAAAGTGTCATTACTCTTTCTATATCAACTTCAAAAACCCAGAAATTCCAAAGAAAATTTCGTACCTTTGCCTTGGCCCCAATATAACCTTTAACAAGTCCTCATGATCAATAATTGCAGGTTTTCTGACGTGTGTGAATGTTAGAGTCTTGCTAAATACCAAGGGTGTCTACTTACTTTGTATTTTGAGTGTAAACACAAGCCAAAAACACTTGAGAGATTTGGAGAAAAATAGATACATTTTGACTTGAGTGTTATCTTTCATATTTGATTTTCTTGGGAATTAAAAAAGTTTAACTCATGTGTGAAGAATAAAGTGATTTCATTTGCATGTCCATGACAAAGTGATGCTTAGATGTTTGATCTATGTCTGGTGATGTTCATTCTTTTGATCCAAATGCAAATATGGAATAAAATGGCCCAGAACAAAGTTTTGAAATTAATCAATTTTGCCCAGGAGTGCAAAAGGATAAGTGTGAGGGTGTGATGAGTGCATATTTATGCCCACATTTATGTTTTAGAATTCAAATTTTTTGAGATTCTTGTGCTTAAATGATTGATTTAAAGTGAGTTTGTGAGGATTGGAATTATTGGGTTTCAGAATTAAAGATGCTTAACATATGATTCTTAGTTGCATAAATTATTTTGGATGTTCTAATGTTTATTTGTGCAGCTGAAGTTAGAATTTTATTCATTTAAAAGCATGAAATTGAATGGTCAAAGATGGTCCAATCTGGTCAACTCAGGGCTCTTATGCAATTTTGAAAAGAAAGAGATGACTAATGTGCAATTAAAGGAAAATTTGGACTTATGTGTAAATTTGAATAAAATAAAAAGGGTTGAAATGTAATTTTGGGCAAGTTTAAATCTGTTAGATATTTTTATAGATATTTTGGAGAAAATATATCTTAAGATATTTTACTTGATATTGTTAAATAATTACCTTATTTAACTATATCAATAAATATCAAAAGATAATATTTGCCAAATCTTTTTTGATATAGGAAAGATATTATCAAATATTCTCAAAAACTGATTAAATCT
>NW_014543676.1:0-1581 GCF_000741045.1 Vigna radiata var. radiata | reverse complement strand
GTTGAAGATATAATTTAGATTTAAATTATTGTTGTGCTTAGTTAGGAATAAGTTGAAAGTTGTTTTCTGTTTTTAAAGTTGTTTCCTAATTTTACGTATAAGCTGTTAACAATGCTTATATAATTGTATCTCATTTTGGGAAAAAATTATGGATGAAAAGTATTGTATTTGTTCCCTGTGAATTGTTTAACAGTCCCTAATATGGTCATTAAACGTATTAACTGGTCATTAATGATATTTATCTTAGCGTTTGTTCGGTCGGTTGCCTGGTTTGACTATAGATTCTCTTCAGCCTATCAGTCCAATGTATAGTACATGACATAATCTTTCTGTTTTTTAATGTTTTAGTCGTCTGCTCCCTTCACTTGCACTCTTGAGCGGGAGAGATATTGCAAAAAGCACTCTGACGTTCAACTTAGGCATGAATTGTTTATTACAATTGAGTACTTGGGGTCCACTAGAACGTATGTGGTTGTTGGTCTTGACCTTATATTTATAAGTTATCTCATGGATCATAAACTAGGACACCTTACCTTTAGATTATGTTAGTTACTCATAAATCACTTATTAATATTTTTAATAAGATATATTTAATTAATAACTTTTAATCGTTCTACTATTATTTTATCATGTTGGAGTATTGGTCCAATAATAATTTAAAAGCTGACCAATTATTATCTAACATGAATAAAATCATTTAACTTGATTGACCATGTAGCAGATAAACCAGTGTAAACCCTTCGGTCTATACTTTAATAAATTATACTAAATATAATTTAACAAAATTGATAAATATACATAATTACAAAAACAACATTTTTTTTCAATCTCTTCACTTTTAATCAAATTTAAAAAAAAAAAAAATACAAAATAACGACCTCAGAATTCGACTCCCCGGAATTTAAATTTATTTCGACCAAATTCATCAAAAACCCATTTTAGAATTCAACTTTCTGAAATCTGAATTCTAAATTATAGTTTAGTTAAATTTACGAAAATTCAAGTCAAAATTCCGTTAACCCAAAAACCTTATTCTAAGATACATCTCAGTCAATTTCATCAAAAACCAATTTCAGAATTCAACTTCCTGTCTAATTACGAAAATTTAACTCAAAGTTCAAATTTTTGAAAATGAATTTCTGACATGTAAAAAAAAAAAAAAAGCAAACTTTGCTATGTGAGATAAATTTTGTTCGCATTTCTTAGTGTAAAACATCAAATCTTTAACTTCTTAAACACCAATGTTGGGAAAAAAATATTGAACTATATTGTACTATAGTTAATTGTATTATATAATACTAAAAAGAACTGAATCATTTTTATTATAACTTAAATATATTGTTTTATGATTCAGTTTTTAAAAACTGAACTTAATAAACTTTTGGCTTAATACCGCTTTTGGTCCCTAGTTTGGGAGAGTTTGTTCAATATGGTCCTACCTTTTTTTTCATAACAATTGATCCCACCTTTTGAAAAAACTGTTCAATTGAGTCCTTTTTGTTCATAGTGGTCCCATATTCAAGTTTAAATTGTTTATTATAGTCCTTATTGTATACGATGATGACATGATTTTTAACATAA
>NW_014543675.1:0-1582 GCF_000741045.1 Vigna radiata var. radiata | reverse complement strand
TAACTAAATGATTTTTTTTTTTCATTCATGCCTTACTGAGTGATAGTGGTTGAAATTATTATCCAGAATTATTGATATCAAATGTCTTGTTAATGCAGGTACTAATGTGAAGATAGCTTCTGCTCCATCCAGCGTGGTAATTCTCTCCCCAGATAACTTTGATGAGGTTGTCTTGGATGAAACAAAAGATGTTCTGGTGGAGTTTCTGTGTGTGAAAGTAAAGTTGTATGAGACCTAATTTGGAAATATTCCAATACAGATATGCTTGAGAAGGTAATTGATGACTTTCTCATGTTTGATATCATAAATGTTTTGGAGATTAATGTAATCAAGTGCATATCATAATGTATTATTGAGCACGTTCACTCCGTGGAATGGAATAGTATCAAAATTTAAAGAATTGTTGTTTTAGTTTGTTTTGCATCGTTTTCAAATAAACATGTTTTGTTACATCTTATATTTCAGGACAATGTTCAGATTATGAAGGATATGAATTTGGATGTTTATAGATTTTACATGGTAAAGAATTCTTTCGAGTAATTCAAATATAGATCTATGATTATTTTGGAGTAAGCTTTACTTGCCTGGCTGTTTCATTACAATCATTACTTATTTATCTACTATAAACTATATATATATATATATATATATATATTCACAGATGGAAAGCTAAGTGGAGGTATAAACCAAGAAGGAATTGACTCTTACAACAACCTTATCAATAAGGTATTGGCAACGAATTAAGGACATGGTTGGTTCCGATGCCAGTCACATTACATGTTAAGAATTATAAGGTAACAGAGGGATGGTTTTTAACTTTCTTTGAGTGTTGACATAGTACAGAGATACAGGCGGCTGGGAGTACATATGGGAATCACTTTGGCTTGACTACATACGGAGAATCTCATGGAGGAGGTGTTGGCAGTGTCATCGATGGATGTCCTCCTCGTATGCCTCTCTCTGGCTGACATGCAAGTGGATCTTGAGAGAAGGTACTGTCTCTTAAATCATCTATTTATCTTCTTTGAACCACTACACTTTGGTGTTTGGATTGAAAATCTATGCTAAATTGCTAGTTAGGGAATATGACATTTATGAATGATAGGTAGTGGTTGCTTCTGATGCAACATCTCTTCAAAAAATAATTGCGTGATTTCTCATGTATAAGAGGCCAGGTCAGAGTCGAATTACTACTCCTAGAAAGGAGACTGATACATGTAAAATATTTTCAGGAGTCTTAGAAGGTGAATATTTTCTTTCGATTAATTTGAGCTTGGATTGTATGTTTCATGAAAAAAGGTTTGAAGTATAATTTGTTAATTGCAGGACTTACCACTGGAACTTCAATTCATGTATTTGTACCCAATACTAATCAAAGAGTAAATGTGAGTATCTAAAGCTATAGCTTGTTTATGACAAGCAAAGAAACTACTATCATAATTCAAGCTGATAAAATATTGTACTATGGGAAACTTTTTCAGGACTATAATGAGATGCCATTAGCTTATAGGCCTTCTCATGTAGATGCCACCTATGACATGAAGTATGGTGTCAGATCAGTTCAGGTGCTAACTTTTTTACT
>NW_014543674.1:0-1526 GCF_000741045.1 Vigna radiata var. radiata | reverse complement strand
TGATGTTTGAGTAGTTCCCTGGTTTTCGTCTTGGTTTTGCCCAGGAGTGCAAAAGACTAAGTGTGGTCTATTTTGATTAGTGGTTATTTCATGAACTATATTTAGTTTATTGCACTTAAATAAACCAGGGAATTGTGTTTTAATTGTCTGTTATTTCCTCGTTTTCCAAATTCTGCTTAATTTGGTCGGAAATTCGTAATTGTGCTAATTTGGGTTTTCTNAGCTNATTAAGTGTATTTTGGTTGNAGGGAAATTTTGGGAAACATCATTTGGAGCATTAGGGATGGTGGCATGATCATTCAAGACTCAACATTTAGCCATTTCCATTTAAATAAAGTTGTAATTTCGGTTTTTTTAGAAACCTTAATTAGATTAAGTGCATTTGGGCCCTTTTATGGCAAATTTTGTAGAAGCCCAATGTGTGGGACACTTGGCACCAAAACCCTAGGTTTTTAGAAGGGGGACCCCACCTATTTTGGTGTGCCCTTTTCGTTTTTCTTCTTCTATTGTTTGCAACAACGTTTGTTCTTGCTTGATTGAATGAAGCTCTACCATTTCTCTCTTTAGATTTTCGTTTTGAAGGTTGAATGCTTGAGTTTGAAGCTTCTTCTTTGCTTTTTCATGGTGGTTTCTTTGGTGGAAGGAAGACCCATTGTCCATTTCGGTTTTCTCCTCATTTTGCTGCAGTAATCTCGTTTTTACCTTGAGTTTCTTGGATTGGAGGATGAAAATGGAGTTGTTGTCAAGTTTGGTAGTGAAAAAGGCTTAAGTTGGTGCATGGGTATTGTATTCTTGAGCCATTTTCTTCTAGCATTTTGTTTTTGATGTTGGGAAACAAATTTGGAGCTGGACTTTGTGCTTGATGATGGTGGCTGGACGATATTGCATAGGAAGCATAGGGGTTTGGTTTTGTTTGGGTCAAAAAGTTGAAGAAAAGTGTGTTTTGAAGTTGGATTTATGAAGGTAGAACTTGGTTTATTGTTCTTGAATCATTTTGCAATTGAGCTTTGGGTTCCTTGGAGTGTGTTCACGGTTTGGAGATGGGAAGAAACAATTTGAAAGCTTGTTTGTTGAAGAAAAACGAAAATGGAGTGGAGAAGGAAGAGAGAAGGTGTAATTAATTTTTTACCCGATTTGGCCAAGCACACATGGAGCTACTTTTGCTAAGGGAACATTTCCTCTTTAAGTTTTGTCTTAATCCTTGTTTTGACCGAGAATGGCTAAGGGAATGGAGTGTTTGTTGTTTTTTTTCCTTGGGTTTTGCTTACTTGGCACATTGGAAGTAGCATTTGAGGTTGAATCCTTTTACCCTTTGGTTTGGAAGCAATTTCTCTTGTAACCCTTTGCATTGTTCACGTGATTTATGAGCCTTGGTGTGTGGAACCATAATTTTTGCTGCATGCAAAGGGTGGTGGACGGTTTTAGTTGATGTGGAAGGCATATGTTTGTTGTCTTGAAGTATGGAGCACATAGATAAGAAGTCAACACACATTGCATGTTCATTTAAGGAAGAAAAGTCAAAATTG
>NW_014543673.1:0-1587 GCF_000741045.1 Vigna radiata var. radiata | reverse complement strand
AATTCAATCAATTTTATAAAAAAAATATGACCTATTATCCAACCAATAAAACTACTTGTTAAAAATAGCAATTTATTGTTACATCGAAACAAATAAATATTGATGAATCTCATGAATATTGAACTTGGTAAGAAAAGAGGATTTAAAAATTGAAAAAGAAGATTCTGAAAGAATCTTCTTTGAATACTCAAATTACGTATTGAATTTGGATTCTTGTATCCATAATTCAAAATTTTTTTTTGACTATTGCCGAAGAAGAACTGAAATAAAAGATAGGGTATAGCTATGACAGTTATTGTATGGGGTCTACCCAATGCTAAATGCAAAGGCGTGCTTCATTATGGGTGAGTGGCGCATGGTGATTTTTATTTGGAGAAAAAGTGTGGTTCACATCCAGCGGAGGAGAAAAAGTTTTTCAATTTTATGGAAGCACACAACTGATTTTTTTTTAGAAGTTTTATACCTTTTCTTCTAGAATGAAGTAGCTTAGTGGTTTTATTTTCAATGTCATGCATTTTTCTTTTTGCTATTCCCGCTTTAATATTTACCTCATTTATTAGCTTATGCAATTCAATAGTGTTCTATGTTTTATCCGTTGCCTTCCAATTAGTTCATGCATCTTATTTTAGGACCACTTAGTTTACGTTTTCTTTCCGTTCACCATGTTGTCTGTGATGTTCAATTTATCGTTTCTATTCACTTTAATGTTGTCTGTTCTGTTCGATTATGTTAATTTAGTTGAGATGTTAGCTTAGGTTAGGCGGGTTGGTCATTAGCGATATTATATTGCTTCCTTGTGATTTCTGGATTCTATGTGTGATTGCCACTCAGACTTGGTTAATATCAAATCTGTATTTGCAGTTGCAATTGGGCATACACTTAGTTGCCCAGTTGGTGTTGAATCTTCTCTTAGTTGATGAAACTGCATGGTGTAAATTAGATTTGATGTTAACATTGCGTTCACTCAGTCCGCTTTTATGAAAACATAATTATCCGACGCTTAGTTGATTAATTGTGTTGAATTAGAGGTTTGAGTCGGCTTTATTTTGTTGATCTGTGATAGGAAGCATTGTAATTAAGTTAATGACCAACCGTTTCCATTCTATCTTTGAAACCGTTTTTATATTTGTGTTTTCATTTTTGTTTGCATCCATCTTTTAATTTAATTCATCCGCATTCACAAACTTTTCAACAAACCCCCCCACTTCATGTGAGACCTGATTCTCGAACCACAGTTTGGTCCTTGAGAGCAGACCTAGGAGTCACTTCCTAGTAGTATACTGCATTCTTTTATGCACATTAAATTTTGCATGGGGTGCGACACCCATCAATCAACAGGGAGATACATGAGCTATGTGAGGGGCATTTGATCAGCTATGACCCTGACACCATTAACGCCTTCCTAGGGACTGAGTGGCCAGGAGAACAGTGCAGGTATGCTGCTATACTAGGGGAGGCTAGGGATTATGAAGATATTGAGAGAGTGATGTGTATCCCTGGGAGGCATTTTCAGAGAAACCCTAATGGAGCACCAGTTAACATCCTTAGGGCAGATTTTGTTGCATGATGGGTTATTTACTAATGATG
>NW_014543672.1:0-1587 GCF_000741045.1 Vigna radiata var. radiata | reverse complement strand
AAAAAAAAACGAGATAATAAGACACCCATTGAAATCTATACCTCACTATTTTCTCATCAGTTCTAACACGAAAGGGTAATCATGCCAAGTGAATGCAATAACACAGACATAGAAAGCTCCAAAAAATGGAGAATCTCACAATATTGAATTTTTCTCACAACAAATGTAATGTAATAATAAAAACCTAAAAACACATCATCCTCAACAAAACACCATGAGCATGACGATCAACATCAGTGACCTACCACACCATCGCAGCTTGAACAAACCGGTAAGAACGTGACCAACTAACTTACCACACACTACAACTTCAACAATAGCATAAAACCCACCACACTAACGACGCACTTGAGAAGCAACCACAACCAGAGCTTCATGCACCACAGACAAATTTCAACTTGACCCACCACGTCGAAAGTTTCACCCATCACAGAAACTATTACTAATGACGACAAAGACAACCGAGAAGCAAAGACGAATGACATAGAGTGAGTGAGGCAAGCAAAAAGCAAAAGGTAGTGCAGAGGCAATAGGGCATAATGAGAAGAAACAAATGAGAAGAACTATAGAGAAGAAGTGAAGTGAGAAAGGAAGGTGGGAAAGGATATCAAACATTCTATACTGGCTATAGTGACTAACTTATATAGAAAGTGTTCTCCAATATTACACTTTTTGTCACTGTGCCATTTTCTATACCTGTTATAAGTTAACTGGTATAGAAAAATAAATTTCTATATAAGTTTTGAATACAACCGATATAAAAAAGTTTTTAATTTATTACAATTTTATCACTGTGCCACACCTTATACCAATTTTGTGATTAATTAGTATAAAAAATATTTTTAATAATTACAATGCCATTATACAACTTTTTATTTCGAATAGATTTAAACCAATATAAAAGTTGCTATAAAAAATATTTTTTTCACAAGTATATTAAATACCATTCTCAACTTCAATATGAAAACTTAAATAATCTTTTAATTTGCACTCACGATTTAAAATAAAATATGACATATGGAACAAAAGTATCTCCTAGATATAGGGTATAATAAGAATTTTCATTTAAATTCACTTTTGATTCTATGTATGAAAAGATTGCTTTCACTTTTACATGCTACATAATTAAACATGAAAACATTTCATTATACATTGACATAATATTCAAAAATTGCATTATAGAATATAATATATTTAAACTTTAACCAGGCATACTTTTGCTCAATATCAATTATTTTTAAATAAAATATATTTTCTAATAGCAGAAATCTGTTATTACCTTATGCATGAAAATAACCATTAATGTTATGCCAATTTAAGCAACTTCAGTTACGTATTAGAGATGATATTTATAATTAAGACTTTTTAGCATAATAAAATTTCGGCATCCCGACAAAATTGAGACGTTAAAACTTGTCTATCATTTGTATTCTTCATCCGTACTTTGGTTGAATTTATATTTACACTGTTTACTTTTAAATATCATATGTACGATGGATGACTTAAGCATTTAGTAGATACGTGTTAAAATATGATTGGACGATTTCAAATTAAAAAACAAACTTTGGTTTTTCTCTTCCAAATATA
>NW_014543671.1:0-1588 GCF_000741045.1 Vigna radiata var. radiata | reverse complement strand
CAAAATGACTGTCTGAACAATTGAATCTTGTTTGCAACATTAAAGTTTGATCACATGCCATCGATAAATCGTCTACACTTTTGTGCAATAGTATACTGGACAATTGATAGTGAAGAAAGGGCTTAGTTAAGCAATGCCAATTCATCTACAGCCAGCACTTTATGGGCTTTCAACAGAAAAATCTTGAAATTTGATGATTGAGGGATTACTTAGTTCCTTTCTCATCTGATTGGAAAGACATAAAACCAACATCAGCAAGCCCAATGAGTTCCACTATTAACATTCACCCAAAAAAAAAAAAAAAAAAAAAAAAAAAAAAAAAAAAAAAAAAGAAAAGGTAGAATTGCGTCATGAATGCTTTCTGGTATATTTCACCTTTCAAATTCACGTTCTGCGGATGCTTAAATAGAAGATGTACCAACAGACTGTGAATGAATGCTATAATTTTCAGTTATAATTGACTCACTCAATGGTGTCACTAAATTCAATAAATATGACACCAAATATTTTGAGAGAACAAAAGGAGAATTCCTCTTGCTTTTAGTGTAACCCCTGTAAAAATTGCTGAAAGGGCTAGAAATTGCACCATAAATGTCGAAACTTCAGTCCAATCAGTGAAAACTTCGAAATTTATTCAAAAACTTAATAGTAATACTTTTTCAGTACCTATGTACTTGAGGAGCAGGAGATGAATAGTGGAATTGTTGACGTAGATAGTATGCTTAATTTTTTTATTCTTCCTTTGCCCCGGAACTAATTGTGAATTACTGATTCTCTTGTGTTCACAGGTAAGTGACCACACAATGTCTGTCTCCTATTAGAATGCATTTGTTTTGGTAAGATAACGTCTATGTATTTGTCTCTAACTGTGGAGTTCTCTATCCGAGCGAAAAAAGAAAGTTTAGCATTTGAATGATGAAATTAACCTCTTTCTTAAGAATATGTGATCTGTGTCCTGTTATCACCTTGACAGTATGTTGTTAGAATTGGAGGTAGTTAAATACTGAGGGCTTGCTTTTAATTTACTATTACGGCTATGGTTTGGTTCACTTAGTGGTTAGTTGGGCTACACGAAAAATTCCTGTCAGTTGTGCTTTCCCTTCTGACAGGGTTACTTTGAGACCTGCCTCAATTGCCTGTGCTCTCGTTTCCCTGTAGCCTCTTACAGATGAATTGATGGATTAGGCTTCTTTGTGGGAAATACCCTGAAAATAGAATGGTGCAGAAAAGGTTTATTTTGTCAAATTCTCAAAAATTTAGAATGATTTTCTTGTGCGTATAAGTCCTCATCCCCGATAACCTCAATTGTAATTCCGTTTTTTGAGCTAGAAAGGTGATTTTAGAGAAAACTGGAGACACCATCGTACCTATTTCTTTCAAAATTTTACAGAAGATTAGATGGTTAGATTAAGCATCCCCTCTGCATTCAAGAACTCCACAGCCCATTTACCTTTAATTTCATTTTTCTGCTTCTGCTCTTTGGAAGCACCAAAAAAAAATCCTATTGTTTTTATCCTATTATGAATGTTAACTTTTGTTCTTCTGGACACCAGTTTTGTTTGGAATAGAGAATTTTATATCCTGTAAA
>NW_014543670.1:0-1585 GCF_000741045.1 Vigna radiata var. radiata | reverse complement strand
GTCACAAATTGGAGATAGAGATGCGAAGGAGAGGCGCAATGGAGCATGGAGTAGCTACCAAGAACCTTGGGAAAGACTGTCCATCTTCTCTTTGGTTCCAATTTCTTCCCTATCTCTTCAATCTTGTAGAACCCTAAGTTCTCCACCATGAAGGGCTTTTCCTTGTTGAGATTAGTTGTAAAACATGNAATTCTTTTGTATTTTGTGATGCTAATGCTATATGTTTTTCCAATTCATGTTANTATTCAATTTCTATGCTTAATGCTTGCTTTGGATTGATCACCCATGCATGAATTGTGGTTCTTGATGTATTGAGAAATATGAATGAAATGGATGAATTCTAGTCTTAACAAATTGTAAATACTCAATGTTAAATTCCTTGCACACCAACTGTTTGATAAAAATACCAAAAAGAGTTTTTTGTATTTTTTGTACACTTTGATGTCTAATTGAGTTATGGAAGGAAGAGTTGTCATGTGTTGCACAAGTCCATTCGGAGAAAATGATATTTATCACTTGCTACGCTGCGACCGGTGCACTTGCCGTTGGTTTTGCAGCCAAGAAGAATATAATGTAATGCACTAAATATCTTTCATAAAGACAATGTCTCAATCGAAATGACGAGTAATGTGTGAAAAGATTATAGTCTTACATTATTCAATCAAAAAATTATTTAAGATGTAGATATTATGCATAAATAACTTTCTTGGTGAAAGAATGTGTTGATAGGGGGAGGTATACCAACCCTATATATCTATATTTTTTATGATGAACAAAAGAATGTTTTATGGTTTCTTGCACAACAAATGACATAACAACTGCTTTATCTTTATTGCGTTTGTGCTTGAGATGCTTGGTATATGCATTCATTGTTTGTAAATGAATCAGAAGTTTAAACAGATTGAACATTATATTTCTGGTAGACTTAATCAGTTAAGAAATGTATATAATCTGTTAGATTTTTCCAGATATCGTGGTGTGCCTAACAAGGACAAACAACCATGTAGTAATCGATTACATAAGTTGTATAATCGATTAAAACACGTTGTTATGCCAATACTTGTTTGATAATTGCATTGATATATTTAGAATGGAAATCGATTTGCAAATTTGCTTAAGTGTTGAACATAACCGATTACATAAGTTTCCTATTTGGTTAAATATGTTTCTCTTGTGAAAATCAATTTCATTTTAAGCCTTAACTATTTCTAACGGTCATATGAATTTATTGTTGGCTTGTATTAATTGTATAATCGATTACATGAGCTGTATAATTTGTTAAATATGAAACAGAAGCAAATCTGTTAAAGCAGAAGGAAAAACTTAACAGATTACATAAAATTTGTAATCGATTAAATTATGTCACAATTCAAAAATCCTATAAATAACTGTCTTGCACGCTGTTTCAAACTAATCTTTTGAGTTATCAATTTCATAACTAACATTTTGATTGAGTATTAATTGAAAAAGCATCCAAGANTTTTCTTGAAGAATCAATGATTAAATTTGGGTTTACACATCAAGATTCTTTCAAGAAATCTGAGCTGAAGTTTTCTGATCATATCTGCACTACTGGAGTATTGTT
>NW_014543669.1:0-1586 GCF_000741045.1 Vigna radiata var. radiata | reverse complement strand
GATCCACTTAAAGAAGCGAGTTTCGAAGAAGACCAAATTTTGTAGCGAACATGTACTTTTTGTATGAAACATATCGTCATCTAGGAGCCTCGTGCCGTTTAAAAAATAATCAAATTCAAAGAAATTCACAACATCGCCTCCCAAACCGCAGCAAACAATTACAGGAGTCTTACAGAATACCAAAAGTTCTCAAAAAAGGAAACATATTCGCGTTGACTAAAAATGACAGAGATAGGCAACCCTCACGACAAGATTTTAATACGGGATACTCAAAGGAAACTAGGGATCGCTATACTTCTAACTACAGACCTGCCGAACAAAGGTAGTCCCATTCTTATCAAAAGGGTCTAATTTTTTACGTACCCCCACCACGGCGAGTGGGGCATTAACTTTGCAATCCCATGATAATCATTCAAATGCAGCTAGTGTAATAATGCTTGAATGGGATAATTTGGGTTACAGCTTAATTCAAGGTAAAACATATGGAAATGCCTTGAAGGATAAAAATCGATACGTGTAGTACGGTAACCATTTTAAAGGGGAAAAATTCTTGTCGCGTGACGCATATCCATCAGAATAACAGCGTTTATTTAACCAATATTAGTCAAACACAGGTTCTTACTGCTGGAACGATGCATTTGGCACTTTCTTATGGAAACCATATGTTTCAACATGAATTTCGTGTTCTCGATTGCGATACCGTTGATTCAGTCTTTGGAATTCTGGGCAGTGATATCCGTCACAAGTATAAAGTAAGCCTAGCCGTTCCAGAAAATTCAATCCATACGTCTCTGACCGCCTCATATGCCAATATTTTAAACTTCAGCTCAGGAGTAACAGGCACGGTCCCCATTGAGAGCCACAGTTCGGAAACAAACCCTCCCTCAAATACATGCACCGTCCAGAAAACAATGTCACGAATCCAAAACTGTTCACCGAATGTTTACCCGGGAATAAAACATTTCACTGAGTCTTAACGCGGAAATCGACCATATCAGAATTTTTCATAGAAAACCAGTTTTTCGGCAGAAAAACCGGAATATTTTACGAATTCCAATGAAAGGAAACAGGAAAGCAACTTACTTTTTGTGACTGTTCCAATAAACTTAACCCCTTAATCAGTAACTCATGCCGATTACATAGTCAAATTTATGCCAAATTTAGAACTTTGTTTACATTATACATTTTCTCCTTATGAAATTTCCAGGAATGCTTTAATTCATTCAGTTCATTACATCATTTTCGGCAATCAAGATAACGTAAAAATTCGAATTTTCAATGAATCAAAAGAATCAGCCTTTATAAAATCAGGGACCATGGTAGGAAAATTAAGGAAATCCATTTATCCCCGAAATTCTTATCCTACCGGAAAAATTATCGAATCCACGAAATCGCCAATGGAGAAGAAACAGTCAGTTGTTGTTAGCAGAAATTTTCAAAAGAGCACCGTAGAAATGACAGATTTAAGCATAACTCTACGTTTAAACTTTGCGAGAATGTTCCGAAGGAAAATTACCGCAAGATTCAGCCAGGCAATGCTAGAAATAATGAGAATTTTTCGGAGCCTCAGGAACTTTATCTTGAGT
>NW_014543668.1:0-1586 GCF_000741045.1 Vigna radiata var. radiata | reverse complement strand
TCGACCCTCGACCCTCGACCCTCGACCCTCGACCCTCGACGCTCGACCCTCGACCGTCTACCCTTAACTCTCGACCCTTGAAACTCAACCCTCGACCCTCGACCCTCGACCCTCGACCACCGAGCAGAAACCCTCAATACTCGATATCGACACTCGACCCTAAACCCTCGACCCTCGATGCTCAACGCTTGACCCTCGACCCTCGACCCTCGACCTTCAACCCTCGATCCTTGACTCTCGATCCTCGACCCTTGACCCTCGGCCCTGGACCCTCGACCCTCGACCCTCGACTCTCGACCCTCGACCCTCGACCCTCGACACTTGACCCTCGATCCTTGGCCCTAGACTCTAGAACCTCGACGCTCGACCCTCGACCCTCGACCCTAGACCTTCGACCCTAGACCCTCGTCCCTCGACGCTCGACCCTCGACCCTCGACCATCGACCCTAGACCATCGACCCTCGACCATCGACCCTCGACCCTCGACCCTAGACCCTCGCCCCTTGACCCTAGACCATCATCCCTTGATTCTCAACGCTAGACCATGGACTCTTGACCATCGACCCTCGACCCTCGACCCTCGAACGTGGTCCCTCGACCTTCGACCCTCGACCCTCGACCATCGACTCTCGACCCTCTACCCTAAACCCTCGACCCTCGACCCTCGATCCTCGATCCTCGACCCTCGTCCCTCGACCCTCGACCCTCGACCCTCGACCCTCGACCCTCTACCATCGACCCGAAACCCTCGATACTCGATATCGACACTCGACCCTAGACCCTCGACCCTCGATGCTCCACGCTCGACCCTCGACCCTCGACCCTCGACCCACGACCCTCGATCCTTGACTCTCGAGCCTCGAGCCTCGACCCTCGACCCTCGGCCCTCGACCGTCGACTCTCGACCCTCGACCTTTGACCCTCGACACTTGACCCTCGATCCTTGGCCCTCGATTCTAGAACCTCGATGCTCGAACCTCGACCCTCGACCCTAGACCTTAGACCCTAGACCCTCGTCCCTTGACGCTCGACCCTCGACCCTCGACCATCGACCCTAGACCATCGACCCTCGACCATCGACCCTCGACCATCGACCCTCGACCCTCGACCCTTGACCCTAGACGCTCGACCCTCGACCCTCGACCCTCGTCCCTAGACGCTCGACCCTAGACGCTCGACCCTCGACCGTTGGCCCCCCACCCTCGACCCTAGACCATCGACCCTCGACCCTCGATCCTCGACCCTCGACCCTCGACCCTTGACCCTCGACCCTAGATGCTCGACCCTTGACCGTCGACCCTCGACCCTCGACCATCGACCGTCCACCCTCGACCCTCGACCATCGACCGTCAACCCTCGACCCTCGACCCTAGACCCTCATCCCTCGTTGCTCAACGCTAGGCCGTGGACTCTCGACCGTGGACCCTCGACCCTCGATCCTCGACCCTCGACCCCCGACCCTCGTCCATCGATGCTCTACGCTCGACCATCGACCCTGGACCATTTACCCTCGACCCTCTACCCTCAACCCTAGACCATCGACTCTCGACCCTCGACCCTCGACCCTCAGCCCTTGACCCTTGACC
>NW_014543667.1:0-1586 GCF_000741045.1 Vigna radiata var. radiata | reverse complement strand
TTAAGAGTGGGCGGGAGAGGTTGTATAAATAGAGGATAGATAGATAGAAGAGGGATTGATTGTTTAGTTGTTTGACAGGTTCATACCTGTGAAAGAGGGTGATGCCTCTTTATTCTTTCTGAACATACGCTATAGTGTGAATAACATACAGTTTCCCAATCTTTCTGTGTTTCTTGGAGAGGAATTAAGTGCTGGAAATTAGGTTCCCAATCTAGGAACCTAACATTTGGTCTGACCTGTCGGATACGCTTAGAAGGGGACTGCCAGATATGCTTGGAAGGGGACTGCCGGATGCCAATCAGTGAGAAGACGCGAGAAATGATGGAGGGAAGAGTAGTAGTAGTCGAAGGGCACTTGGAGGCGGTCGAGATTGCAATCGCCGAGATGAAAGCAGACACAGGGGCTCTGTGACAGGAGACGGTGGCGATACGTCAAGACGTTCAAGCAATCTTGAAGGCGCTAGGAGAACGTAACCACAATCACAGAGGCCAGCAACAAGATGAAAGTCAATCGTCAGTGAACGATAATAGGGGTGGAGTTAACGACGGAGGGGGAAGAGGCAGAGATGGTAGCCCAGTAGGGATGGTAAATTGGAGGAAGTGAGTCGAGTTACCCGTATTGAAAGGGGGTGAGCCATGGGTGTGGATAGGCAGAACTGAGAAGTTTTTCGAAGTTCAGAGGGTGGCTGAGGAGAAGATTGAATTGGCGTTCATTAGCATGGAAGGATACGTCGACAACTAGTTCCGTTTTTGGCGGGAGAAGACCAAGAACCTTTCTTGGGATGGATTAAAGAGGGCTCTGGGAATACGATTTGGAGGAGGAACGCGAGGGACGGTGTACGAGAAACTGTCGACCATAAGACAGGCGGGGCCGGTGGAGTATATTTGCGATTTCGAAGTTTTGGTGGGGCAAACAACACATACCCGAGGAGCAAATCATGGGTTATTTCTTGTCAGGCTTACGGGAAGAAGTGGGTCCAGCCACATGACCCCCCAAACTTGATGACCGCCATGCGAGTGGCGAGGGATGTGGAGAAGTTGTGTACTGCTTCGAAGGCTGGAGGAGGATGGATTCCAAGAATCAAGGTTCTTGGGGCAAAACGATGGGGGCGGTGACACGAATTGATTCCCATCGCGACGTGATGGGGCGAGGAGGACAGGCTGAAAGTAAGGCGGTTGTGGAATGGGAGCGTTCGAAAACGGTGAAGAGTCTGAGGGGATTTCTGGGGTTAACGGGGTATTATCGGAGGTTCGTCTGGGATTACGGCAAGATCGCCAGACCCTTTGACAGAATTGTTGAAGAAAGGTGGATTCTCGTGGAATGAGAAGGCAAAGGAGGCTTGGATAACCTTGAAGAGAGAGATGACGACATCTCCAATATTATCGTTGCTCAATTTCACCCAACCTTTCCACATAGAGTGTGATGCGTCGAGAAGTGGTGTGGGAGTCGTGCTGATGCAGGGAAGAAAACCGATAGCCTACTTTAGCAAGGCTCTTTCCGAGGGAAAGTTAAGCAAGTCCTTCTACGAAAAGGAAATGATGGCCTTGGTGTTAGCCATTCAGCATTGGAGGTCGTATCTTGTGGGG
>NW_014543666.1:0-1481 GCF_000741045.1 Vigna radiata var. radiata | reverse complement strand
GATTGGGGTAAAATGTGTGCATTTTTACAAAAATTATGACCCAATTGAGACAGTTCAAAACTTGAGGACCGAACTGAGATTTTCACACAAATACGAGGACCAAGAAGGGATTAAGCCAACACGTCAGCATACCATGTCAGCTAAACTTAACGCCGTTTGAGATCAGTTAACGGTTAGGGTAAAATGTGTGCCTTTTTACAAAAATTATGATCCAATTGAGACAGTTCAAACTTGAGGACCGAACTGAGATTTTAACACAAATATTAGGACCAAGGGAGGGTTTAAGCCTTCAATTAATATTGTCTTCTTAATGGATACAACGTACAAGTTGAACAAATATCGTCTTCCATTTGCTTGAGATGGTTGGAGTCACAAACCTGGTTTTGACATTCATAGCCGCCTTTGCATTACTTTCAAGTGAATGCCAAAATAATTAATATTTAATTAAATAAGTAATTTAATTAAAATTACAAATTCAAAAAAAATAAAATAAAATAAAACAAAAAAATATACATAATAAATAATATATAAAAAATTTAAAATTATAAAGAAAATAACAAATAAAAAAAATTAACAAACAAATAAAAAAATCAAAACATATTAAATATTATTTAACAATAAAACATAACAAAATTACAATTACAGTATATATAAATATAAAATATTAACAAAAAATTATACAAAATATTATAAAAAGGTATACAAAATATTAACAAAAAGAAATTTATTATACTAACATAATAAAACAAAAAAAAGAAAGCAATAAAAATACCCTAAACCACAGATCCAACTACAGCTAACAACAAATGCAGATCCAACTTTGTCCTCGTTCCACCATGCACAAACCCAGCACAGACCAACCATTTTTTAACATATCCAACAATTTTTAACTGTACAACCATCCATCATGAATCATATACTCTATCGTACAATGAGTTAAAATCACAACAATAACCAACCTGAACGCTAAAGCTTGATGTGGAATTTGTGAGAAGAATAATTACCCCTACTAAAGCTTACCACGACACCAACACCCCACAACCAATAAATTAGGGAGAGGGAAGGATCACTCAGTGAAAAGACCTCAAAAAGAAATGGTCAAAAATGAGGGAGGAGGGGATGACGGGAGGAGCGAAAGAAGAGAGGAGAAAGAAAGGAGTGTAGTCTTTTATGTTGGAACAATTTTCCAAGAACTTAGGGAAACAAGATTAAGAACAATGTAGGCTTGATACATTCTTCTAGACGTGAATACAAACTTTCATAAAAGCAATATTTCGTCCCTTATAAGAGTGAAGGGGATCACGAAATCCGCTTTTGAGATACAAAGAAGAAATATAACGATAATACTCACTCTCAGTATTAACGTTAAACAAGAATATGATTGTCAGGAATTGATTTGTGTGTTAAGAGAATGACCGAATATAGAGAAAAAGTCTCTCAAGTCTCATACTTTCAATAGAGAACAGGATCCCTTTATATAG
>NW_014543665.1:0-1482 GCF_000741045.1 Vigna radiata var. radiata | reverse complement strand
TAAGATGTGAAAAGCTAGAAAGAAAAAAACCATGGGCTGAAAGTTATACCATATGCTGATACATGCTATAAGATTGCTTTAAATGGTATAGCCGTGACAGCAAACGTTTGGAAAACACAGCCTCTGGTGTTCTTGGTGTTCTACGCAACTCGCCTAAAATGGCTGAAAATGAACTTGATTTGCGCTGGGTATTGAGTGGAATGAGTGTCACATTAACTTCCGATTCAAACACTGTCTTGGCTGCAAAAGGATCCAAGAACATGTTGAACTCAGCATATTGGTTGGAAGGAACTGAAAATATATTTCCTTTGTCATTAACAGTGCTGCTAACGTGTCCACCAACTACATATACATCCTGCGACATTTTAAAATTGTTATTCCCTGTTATGATGTTATCAGTACAATACAGATATCTTAATCATTCGAGGAAAAATGTTAAATGCAGAATCAAATGCTTCCTTTTGGCTAATATTACCAAAATGACTACAACTTTTTCTCTAGGGGTTNCTCTCAAGGCACTTCCACAGTAGGTAATTGTTCTTGCTGATATANGCAGCTATTTCAAANAGATGATAACTAATACATACTATAACTCGCCTGAATTCTTGAGCTTATGTTTTTCATCGATACAACCTTTGCCAGGTTAGTCAAGGGTCCATTAGTCAGCACTGTAATCTTAGACCCTGGATTTGTTTTTTGTAATATAGACTCCCAAACTTCCATGGCCAGTGGTTGTCTGAGTTCAGGGTGATCTGTATCCCGGGGAGCTCCAAACTTCACAGAATTCTCAGCTGTATACCTGAAATGGTTCGTGTGTTAGCCAGTTGCTCGAAACAAAAACTGGAAATACNTAAGNGCNAGCAAACTAATATATAACCTTGTTACAAGGTATCCAAGTTACAAAATNCACGACACACTTAACAAAGGTTACGCAAAAATTGAATGAAATATTATACTAATACTCTATTCATGAAAAATAATTCTTTCATCATAGTGTGTCTGTTAGGGTTNTTGGTGACAAGAAACCCAGATTATCCGCTGGATTGTATNAGTGTCCCAAATAACACGGTTCATTTCTGCATGACACATATTTCGTTATTTCTCTAATTTCAANAGCAGCTTCCATTCCACTTGGCCTACATGATTTCACTAACTTCTGATGCATTCTAATGCTGATAAACAATANATTCAAAGCCATAAAAGTANTTGAAANTCACCTTCGTGGGCTGCGTGGCAGATCACGAGCAAGACCATAAAGAGTATCAGAGTCCAGTAATCCCCCATTTCCATGGGGAATGGCTTTTATATACTTGCATTCTCCAANAGCTGCNAATACTGGATCTGATTGATCTATTGCAAAAACATCTCCAAGACCAACTGGGATATCGTCACGACCCATCATGTGCAGTAAGTCATAGATGGAATCTATTGTTGCTGCATTAGTCCATCCAGTAGGACTCACGATGATTGCCTGAGTGCAAT
>NW_014543664.1:0-1007 GCF_000741045.1 Vigna radiata var. radiata | reverse complement strand
ATTGTGCCTTAAATCTATCACCACAACCACGCAGATAAAGCTTCATATCTGAGAGACTTGTTTTTGGTATCACAGCATGGGACAAGTATTTGACAAGTTAGATGGTATTCCTTTTTTCCCTTCTTGTTTTACCTTCTTCTTTCTTCCTTCCATTTCCTGATTTTCAGTTCCTNCATCTTTTTCATTTCTTCTCTTATCTTCTTTTTCTCTGTTTTTGAAATNTCCCTTCTGTGCCTACAATCAAGGGTCGTTTAGACAGTGGACCAAATATTAATTAATAATAAGAAATCAAAAGCTTGAAACTTGAAAAATATATTTGTTTTTTATACATGTATAACCCCAGTTATGTCCTGAATGAGTTGTAGGCTTCACTGTGATTGAATTTATTGCCATGTTGTACAATGGAAAGTATGAAATTGAGGAAGTTGGGGTTTCTTGCTGTACCAAATATGGTATTTTTGAAAGAAATGGTTGTGATTTTCAAGTGGGGTGTGGATTAAATTTGAATGTGATAAATCTGGTAAAGTAGTAACAAGATAGGTGTTCAAGCTGTTCAAAACCCTTATGTTTGGTTTCTGCTGGAAATTAAGCTTTTGAATTTGGAAGTTATGTAAATCCCATTACAGGGGTTGCTTATTTTTTGAATCATGCTTTGGGGGTGTTTGATGCTTTGCTTTTGAAGTCTAATGTTAAGCCATTTTCGGATAAGTTGTGGCCAGTGACATAATTTGTTCCGTGTGTGCAACAAAGGCTGTGATTTGATGGCAAGAATGTGTGAAGTTTATATGTGTAAGATTAGAGGACAAGAAAGNCAAGACTGATAGAAGACTAAATAAATATTTGGATTTGGTTANGTGACCTAACTTGAGATGTAGGATAGAAATAAAACCAGTTACAGAGAAAACNAGGAGAAAAATGATAGATGGGAAATAAGGAGAAAAAGGATGAGAAAGTATGAGAGCAAGAAAAGTTGCTGTAATTTTTGGGTCTCCATTCAAGAATTGAAC
>NW_014543663.1:0-1482 GCF_000741045.1 Vigna radiata var. radiata | reverse complement strand
TGGGTCATGCATAAATTGACTAACAACATTCACTGCATAGGTGATATCTGGACGTGTATGGCACAAATAAATTAATTTTCCTACCAACCTTTGGTATCTTCCTCTGTCTATGCTTGATGAATTTGAGCATTGATAGAGTTTATGATTTTGTTCAATTGGTGTATCGGCTGGTTTACTCCCAAGAAGACCAGTTTCTGATAGTAAATCAATAATATATTTTCTTTGGCATAGAAAAATACCATGTTTTGATCTAGCTACTTCAATACCCAAAAAATATTTGAGGTTTCCAAGTTGTTTCATCTCAAATTCATATGAAAGGTAACATTGTAAACTAGAAATCTCATCTTGATCATTTCCTGTAACAATCATGTCATCTACATATATAATCAAAGCTGTAATCTTTCCTTTTCCTCTCTTAAAAAATAAGGTGTGATAAGAGTTACTTGCTCTATAGCCATTAGCCTTCATAGACTTGGTAAACCTTCCAAACCATGCTCTTAGGGATTGTTTTAATCCATATAGAGCCTTCTTTAATTTGCAAACCTTCATTCTATTTGAATCTGTCATGCTTGGTGGAGAATCCATATAAATTTCTTCTGAAATTTCTCCAAGTAGGAAAGCATTTTTCACATCAAATTGTAGAAGAGGTCAATCTTGGTTTGCAGCTAGCGACAAAAGTATTCTCACAGTATTGAGCTTGGCTACCGTTGTGAACGTCTCTTGGTAATCTACACCATAAGATTTAGTGTAACCTTTAGCCACAAGTCGTGCTTTATACCTTTCAATAGTTCCATCAGCTTTATGCTTAATTGTAAAGACCCATTTGCAGCCCACAGTTTTCTTCCCTCTTGGTAAGGATACAAGATCCCAAGTGTTGTTTTTTTCTAAAGCCGCCATCTCCTCAACCATTGCTTCGATCCATCTAGGATCTGCCAAAGCTTCCTGTACATTACTAGGAATAGAAATCGAAGATAATTGAGATATAAATGATGCATATGATTGAGATAACCTGTGAGATGACACATATTTACTAATGGGATATTTAACTTTGGCTTAGAGGTCTGGTTCATATTTAGCTGGAGGTTGATCACGGTTAGAACGAGGTGGAAGATTATATTGAACAGTAATGGACTCAGTGTTTGGTGTGCTGGTGGTTTCAGGCAAACAAGAATCAATTTCATCTAAATTAGTATTATCAGAGATAGAATCAGAAGGTACCTCTAAAGAGTCAAGCTGAACCTGTGGAGAAGATTGAGCCAATTGGTTATGATCAGAAGACATTGTATTATTCAAAAAAGAAGTGTCCATATTTATGATTGGCTCACTTGCTGCAGAATGATCCTCACATGATAATATATAATCAAACATACTAATATCATGATTATGCACTTCACTTTCATTGCCTCCTTGAAGTGCAGATCAACATAAAAAAATTCATGCTCATTAAATGTCACATCCATAGAAATATAAAATTTCTTTGAT
>NW_014543662.1:0-1426 GCF_000741045.1 Vigna radiata var. radiata | reverse complement strand
CCACCTAGGGTGATGACATGAACCTTGGTGAGTTTTAGTCAAATCTGGCACATAAAACACTCTTGTAATCGTTTACAATAGGCTTGTAATCGATTACGCGAGCCATATTCCCGTTTTCGACATCCTTTTGCACTAAAGGAACCACCTGTGGTAACGTGGGGGACCACTGGTGATTTTGGGTGTTTTTAAAGACAAGTTGACTGGTTTTTGGTATAAGTGTGTGTCTAGGGTTGAATGTGATGCTTGGGAAACCCCATGATGTAGAGGGGTTCCACTTAGGGTGATGACATGAACGTTGGTGAGTTTTAGTGAAATCTGGCACATAAAACACTGTTGTAATCGTTTACAATAGGCTTGTAATCGATTACGCGAGCCATATTCACGTTTTGGACATCCTGTTGCACTGAAGGAACCACCTGTGGTAACGTGGGAGATCACTGGTGATTTTGGGTGTTTTTAAACACAAGTTGACTGGTTTTTGCTATAAGTGTGTCTAGGGTTGGATCTGATGCTTAGGAAACCCCATGATGTAGAGGGGGTCCACCTAGGGTGATGAAATGAACCTTGGTGAGTTAAAGTGAAATCTGGCACATAAAACACTCTTGTAATTGTTTATAATAGGCTTGTAATCGATTACGCGAGCCATATTCCCGTTTTGGACATCCTGTTGCACTGAAGGAACCACCTGTGGTAACGTGGATGACCATTGGTGATTTTGTGTGATTGTAAGACAACTTGACATGTTTTTGCTATAAGTGTGAGTCCAAAGTTGGATGTGATGCTTGGGAAACCCCATGATGTAGGAGGGGTCCACCCAGGGTGATGACACGAACCTTGGGGAAGATCACTGCAATATGCCACAAAAAGCACTCATGTAATCGTTTACAATAGCCTTGTAATCGATTACGTGAGCCATATTTTCGTTTTGGACATCCTATTGCGCTGACGGAACCATCTGTGCTAACGCGGGGGACCACTGTTCATGTTGGCTGTTTTCTAAGACAAGTTTACTGGTTTTTGTTAAAAGTGTGTGTGTAGGGTTGGATGTCATGCTTGGGAAGCCCCATCATGTAGAGGGGGTCCACCTATGGTGATGAGATTAACCTTGGTGAGTTCTAGTGAAATCTAGCACATAAAACATTGTTGTAATCGTTTACAATAGGCTTGTAATCGATTACGCGAGCCATATTCCCATTTTGGACATCCTGTTGCACTGAAGGAACCACCTGTGGTAACGTGGGGGACCACTGGTGATTTTGGGTGATTTTAAAGGCAAGTTGACTAGTTTTTGGTATAAGTGTGTGTCTAGGGTTGGATGTGATGCTTGGGAAACCCCATGATGTAGAGTGGGTCCACCTAGGGTGATGACATGAACCTTGGTGAGTTTTAGTGAAATCTGGCACATAAAACACTCTTGTAATCGTTT
>NW_014543661.1:0-1483 GCF_000741045.1 Vigna radiata var. radiata | reverse complement strand
TGTTAGACTGATTTTGGTCGCACAAAATCAGAACAAACTAGATTTCCCCACTAATGTAGTATAGGGACAACCTAGGTATCAATCCAAGGACTCGCTTGTTAAGTTTAAAGTGTATGGTTATAATCTTGTAATTATTTACTTACTAACTACTAACTAACTAACTAACAAACAAGGTAGGGAAAAGAAATGAAATTGAAATTTAAAAGGAAAAGAATCAAAATAAAAATCTAAAATCTACAAACTGATTAAAAGAAGAAAGAAATTTAGTTGCAAAGAAAGAAAAGGAAAAAAATAAATCTCTAAGCTACCTAAAACAGCAACAGAACTAAAGCCAACATGAATATTAAAATGCAACTAAAATTACCTAAAACTAGAACCGTAAACAAGCAACTCAAATTGGAAATTAAAACCTAAACAAATCCTAACAGCCAATCACATAACAAAACCTAGAGCTAAACATGAAATCACCATCTAACTAAGACTACTCTAACATCAATTCTTTAACAGAGATATTAAAAATAAAGCACTAAACCAAAGGTAACAGTCACAAGGAAAGAACAGAGGAAAATGCACACTAGATTGAATGAAAGAGTCTCAATCACTCTTCAGAAAGACATTCCGAGAAAGTTAAGCCCTCTATGGGGTCTTTTTTAGTTCATATTTCAGAACTTAAAGTGGTAATTCTCACTTAATTAATCAATCAGTGCACAGTTTCACAAAAACAAAAAAAAAACACAAGACTAAAATTGAACATAATTTGATCAATCTTTTTACAATGGACTCTTCTCTTGCTCGAGAAGACATATCGATCAAGAATGCTCACTACGGAGTCATTTAATTCCAAAAGGAATTGTAGAGATGCAGAGAATCAGAATCCAATTCAATTTTCAATTATAACAACACAAGAAACATAGAAACACATCACAGAATCACAAAACACTGAACACATCACTAAAAGAAACAAATTTTATTAACAAGAAATCACAAGTACAAGGAAAGATACCGAACAGAACTCGCAATCGAAACCTCTACGGGCTGTCACCACCGCAGGTGTGCGCTCCAAAAGCAGAGAGAACGAAAACCTGTTCTATAGAAAGCATAAAAACCTAATCTACAAAGTGTAAAACTGTATCTGAAAGTGCCTCTGTGTAAGTCTGTAAAAAAAAATATGTATTTACATGGCAGGAGCCCCCTTTTATAGGGTTTGAAGAAAAGAAAAAAATGGAACGAAAAAAAAACGAGGGAAAAAGGAAGCTTGCTCTCGACGCTTTGACGTTCTGATCGGACGGTCATCTTTCTTCCTACTCGAGCTCTACTTCCAACCATCCGATAATCTTCATCATCTCCGGTCAAGTGCCAGTGAACTCCGGTCAAGGTCCGGTCAGCTCCTCTTCTTCGCGTGCTCTTCTTTTCTCTGCCCTAGCTCGAAGGTTCTTTTCTTCTCTTCAAAATGAAAGTATTTTGCAAATGAAGTGTGTACCAC
>NW_014543660.1:0-3665 GCF_000741045.1 Vigna radiata var. radiata | reverse complement strand
AGGCAAGGGCATATTTGGAAGAGAAAAACCAAAGTTCTGTTTTTAATTTGAAATCATCCAACCACATTTTGACACGTGTGCAATGTCAAAATGGTGTCAAAAAATTGGTGTTAAAATATCATTTTCCATATATATAAGTAGACTCAATAAATCTCACTTTCATTGTATGTTTAAATTTTTTCAATCTACAAAATGAATTATATTATTTCTATCAAATCTGGACTTAAAAATTTGAGATATCTAACAGTGGTATTCTTAAAAATAGAGGAGCAAAATACTCAAGGATAACAGCAGAAAGAAAGAAAACATGATAAACAGGTAAATGCTATTACATTTGAACATTTTAAGATAAGAAAAGCAAGAGCTTAAAAAGAAGTGGGTATAGGGTTTACGTATCTACAACTTTTATGTTGACCCTATCTTCTTAAAGATGACAGATAAATATTCAACCTAAAGGTTTTCCTCTAAGGTACGGTATTTATACGTTATATAGTAACAATCACCTACTTCTGTACTCTTCCAATATATCCTTCTATCTATGCATATGACTGATTCGGGTTACCTTACAACACTTCTGCATTTGAAAATGGGAAGGATGCCATGCTGTGAGAAGGTAGGGTTGAAGAAAGGACCATGGACTCCAGATGAAGACAAGAAGCTCCTCGACTACGTTCGAAAGCATGGTCATGGAATTTGGCGTTCAGTGCCTGCCAAAGCGGGTAATAACAACTTCCGTGTACCCTTTTTTTCTCAATCAATGACTGTGCATGTTCTTGATATTGAGGAATCAAGGTTCAAATCCCAATTTTATTTGTTACATAGATGTGTGATTTATATATCTAGGTCTTGAAAGATGTGGAAAGAGTTGCAGATTGAGGTGGATTAACTATCTCAAACCTGATATCAAAAGAGGAAACTTCAGCGCGGAGGAAGAACATACCATTATTCAACTTCATGCTCTTCTTGGAAACAAGTGACCTTCTTTTGGTTTTCATACTTTTGTATTGCTGAATCAAATGGTTGATCATATATTTCTCAGAAGCTAATTTTGTTTCTCTGTTGCACGTACAGATGGTCAATCATAGCAGCTCACCTGCCCCAAAGAACAGACAATGAGATCAAGAACTACTGGAATTCCAACATCAAGAAAAGACTCATCAGAATGGGCTTGGATCCTATTACCCACAAAACAATAAAAAAGAACACGTTTGAAACCAGTGATGTATGCTATGACAACCCAAAGGACACCATCAATGTTTGCCACGTGGCTCAATGGGAGAGTGCTCGACATGAAGCTGAAGTCAGAGGATCTATGGTGCAAGCTGGATCGGGATCCTCGTATTTCTCTGGGCTAATTCTAAGCAAAATTCCAACTCAACCTTGTCTTTCATCACATTCATTGTCAACCGAAAACAGCACAGCGTATAATATGTATGCCCTCGTGCTTGCCACAAATCATGATTTTCGGTTACCTGTATCCACTTCGAGCATTCCCACGCTTCCTGCAGTTTCTAATATTCCACAAATCACCAACACAGAAAGTTTAGTTTCATACAAGGTTGATAATAATGACATGGGAGCTAGTAGCCAAAGTGAAACAGAAATTGAAGGTTGTGTATCAAACTTACAAGACGATGACATTATGGTGGCTGTGGAAGCATTTAGAAGAACAAGGTCTGAGAGTATGAAAGAGCTGTTTAATGAATCCACTTCCATGTAGTGTAAAATAAACTTAATAGGCTCCACCCACATGTTGTTTTAGTGGCACCAGACGGTCTTCCACTATGCTAATTTTTGTGCTACTTTTAGTGTATTTTAAGTGTGTTGGTATTATAAGTGTGTATTATGAGTGTATAAGTTCTCCAATGTTTTGAGTGAAGAGTGAAGTGTTTGTATTTCTGTAAAAGTGATTGTTTTCAATATAAGAAATATTTCTCATACCAACAAATTGGTAGTATAGAGAGATATTGAGTGTTTTAAAAAAAAGGTGAGATGAGTAATAATAAAATAGTATATCACTATAGTTGATAAAGACGGTCAACTATGATAATTGGAATTTAAAAAATGAAGGTATTTCTTGAATCCAAGACCATTGAGAAATAGTTGAAGATGAAAACATAAACCAAAAAGCAGCATTGTATTTTCGAATGCTCAGAATAATGCGTTGAAAGTAGCGCGTGAAGGACTTTGAGTGCTTCAGATTTGTAAAATATTATCATTATGCAAAGGATTATAAGTCAGATAGGTATTATAATTGTGGCAAGGTCAAACAATTTGCAAAATATTATCAATATGCAAAGGATTATAAGTGAGATAAGTGTTACCAACGTGGAGCATTGGTGTCATGAAGATAATGATTTTGATGGTGCTACAAAGTGAAGAATATGACGATCCTTGTTGTATTAAGTTTAAAAGCACTCCTATATGTTGGTCCGCGAGGAAAAGGAACAAGAGCGCAGATACAAATCGAACGATTGTATCAAATAAAGGCCGAATGACGTATAGTAGTGGAAGGCCGAACACAGTTGAAGGGCGAACACAACTAAAAAGTCGAACGACATATAGCAGTAGAAGATCGAACACAATTGAAGGTTGAACACAGCTAAAAAGTCGAACGACGTATAGCAAATGAAGGCCGAACACAAGTTGAAGACCGAAACAGCTAAAAAGGCTGAACGGTGTATAGCATTTGAAAGCCGACCAAAACAAGATAAACACAGCACATGTACAACACCAAACGGTCACTAACAGATGAAAGTTGAACACAGGCCGAACATCGTTAATGACCGAATGATGTCGAACACAAGCCGAACAAAGTTAATGATCGAGCAGTTCAAACCAATCGATGGAAGGTATGACCGACACCAAGCGAGGTATGACCGAGACCGAGTAGTTAGCACTGAACGTTGGAAAGCTATGAGGAACCAAGCCAAACGGCAAAAGGTGATAAGGGGTTGAACCGAACGACAAAAGGCGGTAAAGGCTCGAGCCGAATGGTGGAATGAGGTGAAGAACTGAAGCCGACCATTAGTTAATGTCATATATGTTCCAAGTCTAGCAGATAATCGATTATCACTTACCATAATCGATTATCATTGGCAGTTGTAATATGTCGTTTCAGTTTCAGACCAGTAGGCTATATACACTCTCTTCCAAACCCTTCGAAAGTATCTAAGCCATTTTGAGAATACAGTGTAATATGAGGAAGTTCTCAAGTGTTAGTTCATTGCTCTTATCAAAGTCTTGTGAATAGGAGAAGCTCACGCTTTGTGTGTCAAAGGTTGAAGCGGTTCTCTTGAAGTTGGCAGAGCTGATTCTTCCGGTTCTTTTGTCAAAGGAAGATACTTGTTGCATCCTTCCAGTTTGTTTGTCGAAGGAAGGTGTTTGCTGCTTACTTCCGGTTCGTCTGTGGAAGGAAGTTCCTTCTGGTTCGTTTGTCTAAGGAAGGTTTTGCTATTCTTAATTTCTATTCACTATATTGTAACTGTGAAACTGTTTTAGTGAAATTGTTAATCACTCTTTATAGTGATTAACAACTGGACGTAGAATCTGTTGATTCGAAANAGTATAAAAATCTTCTGTGTGATTTTTCTACTCCTTACACTCTTTATATTTTCTGCACATCAACCGTTTGTTAAAACATTTGTAAGAAAATTAAAGGAACC
>NW_014543659.1:0-3675 GCF_000741045.1 Vigna radiata var. radiata | reverse complement strand
TATAATAAAAGATAAATGCTAATGTGTGATAATAAATACTTTAAGAAATGTTTTGGGGAAACTTTTATATTAGTTCATGTGAAAAATTTCCTATAGGTAGAATAGTTTAAAAAAAGAGAATTTATTCATGTGCACTCAAAATTCATTAATTAATTCTTCTGTCACGTGTTAAAATCTAATTTATTCATGTGCACTCAAAGTTCTTTTTGTTGGGAAAAGATGTAAACTATGAAACTCTTTTGTAAATGCACTTGTTTTGAATGAATATAAGTTTATTTATTATTTGCTAGTGTTTATTTCCTTTGCTTAAAGCTTATTGTGACTTGATCAACCATAGCATGATTCTAAGGTTTGCTTATTGTTGGAAAATGTTGTGTGAACCTTGAACTGGACTAAACACCTAAGGGAAATTGTGTTTAGAGATAGAGCTTGGACCCTTAGTTACCTTAAACTTCTTCTCTTAATGCAGATGATCTCGTTAGGTTGCCAAGGGATTGGGATTTAACAAGTAATTCTCAGTAAGGGATTGGGTTTGAGTAAATAGGTAGGTTGACAAGAGCATTATAATGAAGAAGTAGTTATGTGCATTTACATGAGAGTGTAATAGTTGAAATCATTCTCCAACATCTCCATTCCATATCATTTCTAATCATACAATCTCTTAGTGTTTCGACCACAAGAAGTTCAATCTTTTACTTTTACATTATGTTTATGTTCATTGCACCAATTCATATTAAATGGAATCATTCGTTTGTCTAAATTAGTTAGATAATTATACGATAGTAAAGTGTTAACTGAGTCCCTTGGGATACCATATCTGGTCTTATCGGTTTATTACTTAAAACGATTTGGTACACTTGCCAATGGTTAACAGTGTGATTGAGATAACATGACAGTATTGTCTATTTGAGATGATTGGAAGTGGTTGTGGAGCATGTTCTGGTACATATGACTTGATCTTTAAAGCTTAAACATGTGGTTTGATTATAATTCAAAGGTGTGTGAATTGGCAAAGACTGAAACATGATTTCATGGTTGCTTTTGGTAGTTTCAAATGTAGATTAACCTCTTGGTGAGATTCTTAGTGTTTTAGAATGAAAGTAGGAGCTTAGTCTTGGGGTCGTCCTGACGCTACAATAGCCCTTCTTCTCACATAGAGAGGATTGGACCATGTGGTGAGGAGTAGCAGGAGGTCTTAGTCTTGGAGGCTTCCATCATGCTCCGGGGCACGCAACAACTAACCTAGTGAATTTGGCAAGACGGGGGAGCCCAGGGCAGGGGAGCCCAAGTATCACCAGCCACCACAGGTGCATGGCTCGTCATTGCTCGAGTGTCATTCTAAAGTCCGGACGAGTCAAGTCTAGAAGATAACATGCTAGGTTTTGTGATATATATTGTTTTACTTGCATACACCAGACATGAGATTAAATCTGATATGTACATGTGAATATAATTGTATGTTTTTCATTTTATATAATTAGCTCACCCTTGCATTTGTTTGTGGTTGTGCCATGTTTACGTTTGTTTTTCTTTTGCGATGATCATCCACTTGGATGGAGAAGAGGTTACTTTGGAGACAACCTTGGATGGGAATGACAACGTTGCAGCCTAGTCTTCTTAGGGCTTTCTTTTGCTCTATGTTATTTCGAATAACTTTGTCATGTTCTAAGTTTTAATTCTCTGTAATTTGAAGGAAGAAACTCTAGTATTCCAAGTTTCTAAATTCTTATACTGCTTAAGGATGATTGTAATCCAAATTACTCATGATTGCTTTCCTATATTATGTATGATTACGTCTTATTTATATATTTATTTTCTATATAATTGGGACGTGCATAACAATACAATGTCATGTATTTTTTTTAAAATTTTCAATAAAAAGTAATACATTACTTTTTATATCTATAAAACTTATATAAATTTCCTCAGAATTCTTTTTCAGCCAAAAATATTTTAGTTAATTCTGAGAAGAAAATTTATTGCATCAAACACCTTGAAGAAAACAAATTATTTAAATATATGTTACACTCATTTTAATCTCAATACTGAAAATAGATATTATTTGGATTGAAAAAAAAATGAAACGAAAAAATTATTAAAAGCAATAAATATTAAAAAATGATGTTATATTATTATTTTTACTGATACTATTTATTTATTATAATGTTTACTAATACTATTTATTTATTAAAATTATTACAAAAGTATATAAAAATAAAGATGTAAATAAACATAATAACATTACTAGAAATAACCTTTTATTATGATTCTATAGAACTTTTTTTAATAAGATCAATTTATTATAACACTCATCGATAGATTTTTTTTTTTTTGTAAAATTTTAAGTTAAAGAAAACAATTCAATTTGATAAAAGTCCAACATCAACTAAAAATAAAAATAATTTAAAATATATATGAATATAAACTTTTAATTATGAATTGATCGTATTAGGTTGAGTTAATATTGAAGTTTATCTCTTTAAATTTTGCTTTATAGTAGGAATGAATAATCTATACAAAATAATCTATACTAAAATTTCGCTTTATAATAGGAATAAGTAAAAATTATTTTGTAACTGAAATATTCCTTTCAAATATAAAAGGTTAAAATAATTGTCTGCATATCCTAAATAAAATTATAATAGCATATTAATTTTAAATATGCAGTGACTAATTAATGGATATTTTAAAAAACAATCACAAAAGATATAATATCAATCCAACTCTCACATAAAGAATTGACATCATGGTCAATAATAAAAAATTGAAGACAATGTGAGTTTATGGATATTTATCGTTATATATGACTAAATTTTCTGATTTTTCTCAAGATGAATTTTAGATTTATACTTAAATATCACAACAACGAGAAATGAAGAAAACTTAAAATCAATAATGTTTTGAAACTCTAACAAAATTTATACTTTAAAGTTATGCAAAAATATTGACAGAACACATTCAGTTTAGAAGGAAGATTGAGTAGAAACTTAAAATCTTAATTAAACACCACAATAAAATAGACTCTTAACTAAAAGATAGAATACACATAATATTTTATATTAGTTCACTTAAATTCACCAACTACATAATATTTTCAATTATTATGTATACTAGAATTCTCAAAATCTCCAATCATATTCATATATTTACCTCTGAAGACTTCGTAAACAAATACATAATACATATCCTAACACATTACATTCTACAAAGCCTTCAGTTATTTTCGTAAATTCTTTTCTTATTATTTCAAAATTTTGTTTCTATCATTTTGAGCATCTTTATTTCCTTCTCTAAAGCAGAAATTTCCCTTCTTTTTTACTTGAACACTTCTCTCCACATAGTTTTTCATGTCCAAGGCTAATTGAACATGGTGTTGCAACTAAGTCAAATCAAAATTGAATGTTTCAAGTTCTTCATAAAATTTGGAGATTATTACATACATCTCCATCCATATCTTTCATCTTTTTAGTCTTAAAGAAAATGTAGAACTCTATCCAAAGCTGTGAATGTTCATTCAACATACCTAACGGTTCTCTTCTTTTAACCATTAACAAGCAAAGGATGTTGTAAACATACACACTTTTTCTAACCTTAAACTTGTGTGTTTGATCTACTTGATTATATTTCAACTTATCAATCTATATAAATCTATTGTTAGGCTTATAAAGTTCATAT
>NW_014543658.1:0-3677 GCF_000741045.1 Vigna radiata var. radiata | reverse complement strand
CAGTACAACATATACCAAGAAGTGAGAATCACAGAGCCGACAGGCTGTCCAAGCTGACGACCGGGAAAGAAAAGGGTCAGTTGTCATCCTTAGTCAGGCAGGTAATTTTCAAGCCTGCAGTTGATTGTTTACATATATCCTGCATGGCCGAACGAGACGATTGGCGAAGAGAGATTACTCTGCTGATAAGACGGCAAGAGGAGGGGATAGCCCTTCGGGCAGAAGAAGCAAAACAAATCGCGAGGTATGTTATTGTCGGCGAAGAGCTGTACCGAAGGGGATATGTCACCCCAATGTTAAAATGTTTATCCAAGGAAGAATCTGATTATGTTATGCGGGAATTGCATGAGGGGATTTGTGATAGACATGGTGGCGGACGGTCGTTAAGGGCCAGAGCTTTGAGGGCAGGATTCTATTGGCCGACAATGGAAAAAGATTGTCAGGCCTTTGTCGTTAAGTGTTTAGCCTGTCAGAAGCACGGGAATATCATTCATAGACCAGCAACGGCACTTTCGGGCATAATATCACCATGGCCTTTTACTCAATGGGGAATGGATATAGTGGGGCCTTTCCCAACCGGTCGTTCCCAATTAAAGTTCCTCCTAGTGGCAGTTGATTATTTTACTAAGTGGGTGGAAGCTAAACCCTTAGCTAAAATATCAGCATCTCAGGTACAAAAGTTTGTTTGGAGACTAATCTGTAGGTTCGGTTTGCCAAAATACATTATTACTGATAACGGCCGGCAATTCATCGACAAAAAATTGGTGGCTTTCTATAAGGAGTTAGGAATCACACCTCTAACCAGCTCGGTAGAACATCCCCAAACGAACGGTCAAGCCGAAGCTATGAATAAGGTTATTATTCAAGAATTGAAGAAAAAGCTAGGAGAAGCCAAAGGAGCGTGGGCGGACGAGTTGCAACAAGTACTCTGGGGATACCGATGCTCCCCGCATAGCGCCACTGGAGAGTCACCATTTAACCTTACTTATGGATCGGATGCAATGTTACCGGTCGAGGTCGGAGAGAATACATTACGAAGAAATATTGCTAACATGGAAGAAAATGATGGACACCTTAGAAGCAATCTCGACATTCTCCCCGAGCGGCGGGATATGGCGGCTGTTCAACTCGAAGCTCACAAGAGACTCATTACCCGACGCTACAACACCAAGGTTAAGCCTAGGCAATTTGTAGAGGGAGATTTGGTATGGAGACGAATGGGAAAGGCCAGGAAAGACCCTGCACATAGGAAACTATCCGCCAATTGGGAAGGCCCCTTCAAAATAAAGGAAAGCTTGCACAACGGAGCCTACCGATTGGAAACCTTAAGTGGCAAAGCTGTTCCCAATACATGGAACATTTCCCATTTGAAATTTTATTTTAGTTAACTTTTATGTAACCGTTCCATGAGTGGCACTTTCCTTTGAATAAAGATAGTTTTATCCACCATTTTATAATTTTGACTTCCGATCGGGTGATCCGAAGAGGGGAACGGTTGAAGTTAGATAAATAACGTCATTTTTCGTAAGTCAAATAATTGACTTCCGATGGGGTGATACGAAGAGGAGAACGGTTGAAGTTAGATAAATAACTTCATTTTTCGTGAGTCAGATAATTGACTTCCGATCGGGTGATCCGAAGAGGGGAACGGTTGAAGTTAGATAAATAACTTCATTTTTCGTAAGTCAGATAATTGACTTCCGATGGGGTGATACGAAGAGGGGAACGGTTGAAGTTAGATAAATAACTTCATTGTTTGTAAGTCAGATAATTGACTTCCGATCGGGTGGTACGAAGAGGGGAACGGTTGAAGTTAGAGGGAACGGTTGAAGTTAGATAAATAACTTCATTTTTCGTAAGTCAGATAATTGACTTCCGATCGGGCGAAAGGAAGAGAGGAACGTGTGGAAGTTACCTAAGTTACCTTCATTCATACTTAGAAAGTCAGATAATTGATTTTTCTAAATCTCGTCAACCGGATAATAAAGCAGGAGTGATGAGTCAATATTTTATTGATTTCACTTAGTTTATTGTGCTAGAATTAATCAGGGAATTGTGCTTAATTGTCCGGTATTTTCCCGTTTTCGCTAATAGTGCTTAATTTGGCCAAAAATTCTAATTTTAATTAATTTGAATATTTTGAGCTAATTATTTGCATTATTAATTGTAGGAAAATTTTGGAAATATAATTTGAGACATTTGGAGGATAAATGAGACATGACAATTGTGCCCAAAAAGTGGAGGTTTATTCAAATAGCGCAAGAATTTATTTTGGAGAATGGACTTGATTTTCCTTTTGAAGCATTGCTGCCACAAAGCCCAAAACAAATTGAAGCTGGCCCACGATTGAAAGCTGTCCAGCACGTGAAGCTTAGAGAAGTGCCATCATGGCCTGATCCACATGAGGGAGGTGCAATAAGCGGTCTTCCAATCCACAACATGGTTCAGCGGAAGCAGCTGCAGCTGGTCCAGATAGATAGTACCTGCCACGGCCCATAATTAAAGAAAGGAAGGCTGTCACGTTTGAAGCAGGAGCTGCACGTTAATAAAAAAAAAGAGAGAGAGAACTCATGGGCTGGATATTATTTTGCTGGCAGCAAAGGACCGTGCACAAGCATCCAGCCTTCATTACGATGCAACGGTCCAGCAGCTTGGTGAAGTACACAGCCCAACTTTCGGTGTATACGTAACAGCAGCAACTTGGGGGTGCTGCCCACGTCCAGAAGCTTCATGGCAGCAGCTGCAGCCCACATGAGAAGAAGTCAGCAGCACCACACGGCCTGGTCCCATTTATTTCATTCATTCAGCAGCCCATGTTGTCCAGACACAACCAGCGTTGGAAAATTAGCAAGCAGCTTGAGCCCTGCAGCACGTGAAGAATGGAGGTGCTGGCAGCAAACACCAAGGTGCAACATGTGGAGGAAGTGTTGTCCCGGTCCAGCAGAGAAAAGATGACCACACGCTGCAGCACTTTGGAGTTTGAGGTGTATGCTTGTAGAGAAAGTTGTGGCAACAAGCAACCGTCTTCATCCAGGCTTGGAAAGTCCATCACTCACGACCCATAAGCTGCAGCTGCCACCAAATAGAGAAGGAAGCACCTGGTTTTGATGGTGGTGCGTAAAAAAGCTCACCTCCACGACCCAAGGCAGCAGCTGGTCCAGATAAAAAAAAAAAGACACAGAACCCTAGACGTATTCGGAGGATAACCGCCAGGCGTGGGGGAGAGAGACATATTCTGGTTTTTTTGAGAATAGCACACAGAGACATGGAAGCATGGAGGGCTATGGCTAGGCACATTTATTTTTCTTTATTTCAGCACTTGAATTTTGATTCTAGAACACTGTTACATTAGTTTGGGTGAGCTAACGTTGATTTATTTTTGGTTAAGAGGAGAAAACTGTGAATGGGAGAAGGAACATTATTTTTTTGCTTGTCAACGTTTTCTTGAGGGGAGAGCATTTTTCTCAGAACATGTTATTAATATTGGATACTGGTTGATTGAGAAATGCACCAACCGCCACTTGTTACTTGGCCATTTTCATTTTGCTTTGAACGTTGTTTTGAATTGGATGAATGTTAGAAGCATTGTTTATTTTTCTCTTCTAGAAGGCAACACTTTTCCTTTTCATTTTGCTGCAAGCATTGCAATAGAAGAGGGCTCACGGTGATGCAGTTTC
>NW_014543657.1:0-3636 GCF_000741045.1 Vigna radiata var. radiata | reverse complement strand
TCGACACACGAAACGCGAGCTTCTCCTATTCACGAGACCAGGCAAAACACCTTACCAACTCGAAGAGAACCACTCCGACTATCGACACACGAAACGCGAGCTTCTCCTATTCACGAGACCAGACAAGGGAATTGAACTAGCTTTGGAGAACTTCCTCAGACAAACTGTATTCTACAAAGGCTCTCTGTTCAAAAGTTATTTTCTGAAGTTCGCAAAGCACCTATTTATAAGCCCAGGGTTAGAAACTGAAAAGTCATCTCCCAACTGCCACAAATAATAGATTATTGTAAGTGATAATTGATTATTCAAGTCCGTTACAGGTTTTTCAAAATGTGATAATCGATTATTCCCGAAAGACTTGTGATAATCGATTATTGCTTCTCCATAATCGATTATTTCAGTAAAAATACAAGTTTTACAAAGTTTTTAAGACTTTCCTACTACATTTAATTTCTACAAATTGCTTTTAAATAATTTTAATATCCTCTTCAAATAAAACATCTTGCACCATCATCAAAACAATTTTCTTCAAGATTTACCAATACTCCTTATTGGTAACAATCTCCCCCTTTTTTATGATGATCAAAAATTCAATTTTTAAAAGCAACTTTGGCCTACCTGCAAAACATACAAGCTAACAGACAACAACAAAGTTAGCAATACTTGTATCAATTTATATTATACTTCTCTCCCTAAAAATATATTTCTCCCCCTTTTTGATCATAAACAAAAAGATTAATGTAAAGATCTCCCCCTTAATATGACCTCCCCCTCAATTTTTCTCCCCCTCAACAAAACAATTGATGCATTTCAAAACAGAAATAATATTGAAATTTCATAACATGAATGAACAAAATACTTCATGAAATATAAGAAAAACAAAAATTCAACTCTAATTAAGAAATACAAACAGACTTTAAAAAAGGAGGGGTTGGAGGAAAATCAGAGAGTTGAAAGTTTTGTGATATGTGATGTTCTTAATTTGATAACTAAGGGGATAAGAGTAATTAATCCATAATAGAGATAAAAACAAGATATCTAACAAACTCATATATCTCTCCCTCAAATAAATTCCAATTATCACAAAAGATTTCAATCAAAAATTTCAGTCCCTCTTTACAAAAAAAAATCATCGAAACTTTATGATCCAAAAAAAAAAGGTAATTTAAAAAAAATTTAAGTTCTTTTAATTTAGTAAAATTACTCCCCCTAAATGTAATAATCCCTTGTGATAAAACAGACCAAAAAAATATTAAAAAAAAAGTTTTTTTTTTACGCTGGGACTTAAGATAATCGATTATTACTTTAAATAATCGATTATTTATGATCCAAATTGTCAAAATTCAAATTTTGAAGCCGAGATAATCGATTATCATCCCTTGGTAATCGATTATTTTTGAAAAACACAAATTTGGGCCAAATTTTCAACCTAAGATACATCTAACATTCATAAATTATTTCAAAGCTCTTAAAAAAAAAATACTAGAATACCATAGAGCTTTCTTTTCCTTTAGAAAACTTCACCTGCAAAACAAAACAATAAAGTTTTTGGTCCCCATAATCTCATTTGGGTCCTTTGATGTTAGAGGCAGATTACTTAATAATGGGAATCCAAGCATATTTTCCATTAGGAATATCAAAATGTTTGATTCTACATTTGTTAGAAGTGTGCCCCTTTTTCATACAATAAAAACATGTGACAACATTTGGGTTCTTATAACAAACAGTTCCATTTTCAACCCATACCCTACGAGTTCTTTTAATTTTGTTCTTACTTTTAAAAACCCTTTTGTTTTTATAAACCCTTTTTATAGGTATAGGAATTTCAACATTATTACTTCTAGTTGCAACTTCAAGCAGATTTTCAAGAATATCAATATCAAGCATATGACTCTTACATGAAAGACATTCAACAGGATGTTCAACATTTGAAGACTCTTTCATTTCTAAGTTGCAAATTTTATTTCTCAAAATTACTTCCTCATCTAATGCCTTCTCATATTTAATTTGTAATTCTTTAAACTCCTTTTTCAATTTTTTATGAGCAGCATTTAATTTTTCAGATTCATCAAGCAATTTAAGAAAAACATTTTGTACATCAAATTCACTAGTGTCAAGACAAGAGCAACTTACTTGGCTTGTAGTGTCATCAACATTAGCTGTCAAACATAAGTTTGCTTCTTTAACAAAATCACTTGAACTAGAAGTGCTTGATGCATTATCTTCCCAAGCAATGTAAACATTTTTCTTCTTGAAAGACTTCTTTTCTTCACCCTTTTTGAGGTTTGGACAATCTGCATTAACGTGTCCTTTTTCTCCGCAACCATAACATTTGTAACTTGAAGAAGATCGTTGTTTCTTCTTTCGATCCCTTTTAATTTGTTCCTTGCCTTTCAATTTCATGAACTTGTTGAATTTTCTGAACATGTGAATCATATTTTCGTCGTCTGAGTCTTCATCTTCAGATTCCTCATCCTTTTCTGAACTCATGCCTTTTGAATTTTCAGTTTTGAAGGCCAACATTTTCTTCTTTCCTTAGGCTTCCTCGATGCTCAGTCTATTCATCTCGAGCTCGTGCTCTCTCAACTTTCCAAAAAGCACAGCCATAGGCATGGACGTCAAGTCTTGAGACTCAGTTATCGCAGTAACCTTTGGTTGCCACGTCCTGTTCAAAGATTTCAAAATTTTAACATTTAATTCTTCAGTGTCAAATTTCTTACCTAAACCAAAAAGATGGTTGACGATATGTGTGAAGCTTTTTTTCACATCAATGATGGTTTCACCCTGTTGCATCTTGAACATCTCATACTTATGTATCAGGGTGTTCTTTCTAGCACGTTTCACATTGTCGGTTCCTTCATGGGTTACTTGAAGAACTTCCCACATCTCCTGAGCTGTTTTGCACATTGAGATCCTGTAAAATTCATCTAATACCAAAGCAGAGGATATTATATTGCGAGCCTTTATATCAAATTGGGCTCGTCTGTTTTCACCAGCAGTCCATTGCAAATATGGTTTTTCTTCCTCTACACCATTTAAATTTACAGTAGGAATAAAAGGACCATTCAAAACAACTTCCCAAATACCCCTATCAACTGACTCTAAAAATATTTGCATTCTTATTTTCCAAAACGCATAATTTTCCCCCGTAAACAAAGAAGGTCTATCAATAGAAGCACCCTCTAAATACATTTGGTTATGACCGCCCATTTTCGAAAAATTTGAAAAACTATCAAAGCAAGCTTTGATACTAATTGTTGGAACAATCAGTATCGTTTTGAGATAGAGTATGACGCAGCGGAATAAAACTTAGAGTAAGCAGAAAGCGTGTTCGGTCACAAAAATAGTTCCTTCATCAGTTTTAAATTTCTTGTAAAACTTTTATCGAACAGTTGGAGTGCTTAAAAGATTAAAGAGTGTAGGAAAGAGAAAAAATCACACAAATGATTTTTATACCGGTTCGAATCAAAAGATTCTATGTCCAACTGTTAATCACTATAAAAAATGATTAACTATTTTCACTAAAAATATAGCTGTACAAATTACAAGATAATGAAATGAGTAAGGGATAGAAAACACCTTCCTTCGACAAACGAACCGGAAGAGTGCAGTGAGTAACTTCCTTCGACAAACGAA
>NW_014543656.1:0-3659 GCF_000741045.1 Vigna radiata var. radiata | reverse complement strand
ACCATATAAATAATCAAGAGTTTCAATAAAAGAGAGTATCAAAAGATTACATTGTTTCCCCCAACACCAATAGGGTTTAGTTCACCATTTTCATGGTGAAACTAGATGAAAAAATGGAAGAAGAATGGAAAAGAAAACCCTAGAAAAGATGAAAAGGAGCCTAAGCATCCAAGAGATCCTCTCTAGAGAGCAAAATTAAGTCTGGCCGTCCTCCCCTGTCAAAAGAATGACTCTGAATTCGAAATAGGGGTATTTATAGGTGAGGAGCGCAACAGAAAACAGGCCCAAGCCCAGTGGACCACCGCTCGGCGGAATAAGTGTGCCGCCCAGCGGTTTCCCATAAACCTCCACATCGCCCGGTGGCAAGGGTCACCGCCCGGCGGTTTCCCTCAAAACCGCCGCGCGCCAACGCTAGTGCTTACTCCTCGCCCTGGACCGCCCAGCGGTGTAAGGTGTTGCTGGGCGGTGCGTCGACTCTTCAAATCTTCAATTTTCTTCTCTTTTCTTGAGTCTACGACCATAATCTTCAGCTTCATTCTTCATTTCCTCAAAATAGCTACAAAACAATGCAAAACAAGCATAATATCGCTAAAAACAGCTTTTGACTCTCTACAGACTCATTTATTGAGTTTTTGTTGATTCTAAGCTCATCCTAAGTAGTAAAGGGCGTAATTAGGTCTAAAATGACATATGAAAATAATTGTTTTTCAACCTTCATCACTGCACGATTCATCAATTCTTGCACCCTATAAAAGAAGAGCTCTACCATGTGTAAACTTAACTTGAATGAAATTGTTATGTTGTCAAAATTCAGCCACTTCTCTCAAGTTCAAACTCTTTGCTAGCTCTATCTTTGCATCCTCTAGCTTATGTCCCCTTAGGAAAGTCTTTTGAGCTAGACTTCATCACCACAATCCATCCAAAACACATTCGCACCTTTTATCAAACACCTACCGTACATAACCTCCAACCTTCTAGAACTTCATTCCGCTACAACTTCTGATCGGGATTGCTATTTGTGCTCGAAGTATGAAAGTGTTTCCTATCATTTGGTAGTCAGAGCCAGCATGTCCACGCGGTTATGCATGAGCTAAGTCTTTCTTTCAATTTTTTTTATTGCTTTCGTGTTGTTCTGTTCTTCACAGTGTTACTGTTCCATTAATTTTCAGTTTCGATTTTGTGTTTTCTGTGAATGTTTGATACGTTTCACTGTTCCATAGTGTTCAATTCTCATTTTAATCGGTGCAATTAAATTAATTGAGTCCAATGCCATCTTAATTTTCAATTTTCGTTCTCCACTGTCATGTGCATTTCTAATTACCATGTTGAACTTGTCATGTGTTTTGATTCTGTTCCAGCTTTGATTTTTTCATTTTATTATGTTTCAATACATTGCCTAACTCAATTTGATCATACAAAGCAAAGACGCATTTCCTAGCTTTAATCAAATCACTTTTGAAGCTTTGACCGAGACTATCTCTACATCAAATGGTGTTTTCTGGTTTGAATTGGTACATGTTGTTGCAGTCCAAATTTCTGGTGTTTTCTACTTCGTGAAACTTTGTTTCATGTGTTTAAATTTCTTTGAAGTGATTCCAAAACATATGCTTCATTAAAATTCAAATTGAGTGCGCTAGTTTCTCATAAACCGATTATAATTTCTGCATCTGTTATTTGTTGTTGCTAGCATGAATTCCATTCGGTTTTGTGAAATTCATGAGTTTCTCCAGTTGTGAACATGTTTGATTGATGGAATTATGCATGTTTGTGGTGTTAGGCGTCACCATGTCTCATTGAATCTCAAGAACCATATTTGAGTTGTAGTAAAACTCTGTTTTACCGAGACATCACCTGTCACGATTTCTACCAATTTTTTTTTTTTGGCTTTTACACCGTGCCTGTGTTCCTTGCTTGTGTCTTAGGTACATTTCAGTCTCCTAGCTCATATATTCCAACTAGATCTAGTGCATAGGACATTCTTATTTGTTGCTTGATCCAACCAACCATTGACTCTTTGCATTTTCTAACATCTGTTGTTGTCTACTCCATTTTATAGCATATTTTGGCAACTCAATAGGTGATTTTGAGTTTATTCTTGCTTCTGTGCATAGCAACTGTTTGAACATGTTTCATTGAACATTTAAAACTTGTTTGCATGATCTATTTGCTCTTTTCACAACTAAGGTATCATTTCACATATTGAACCATCATTTTTGCTTCAAATATGCAAGTGCACACCTCATTTTGAGATCATGGTTGTTGTGGATCTGTTTCATTGCTTAGGGAGTCATTTTTGGTGATTTGAAAGTTTTTTGCTACTGTTCATATGGTAAATTTTGAACCAAACTGATATATACCTGCTACATCACCAAATTTTGCTCACTTTTGGGAAGTGCACAAGTCATATTCTGCACTACCTCTTTTCTTGGTTGTTTTATAGCTTTCATAGGTTGAAATTGATGATTAAAACTTGCTGGAAGTATCCTTTACTCCTTTAAACCACTGCCATTCATTATCACCACCGAAACTACCCATTTTCTACTTGCAGTAAACTTTGGTTGTTGTTTGGTATTTTTAACCATAGAAAAAGTGCATTTTGGATTGGCAAAAGCTGGGTTTATGTTTCCATATACCATTACGTGATCCATATACCATATATTATTCATAGAAAGCAATTTAAACCCTGCAATCCACTCTTGAAAGTTCAAAAATTCAGAAAAATACCAAAACTACAGCTCATTGTGGCATTTCATCAAACAATTTTAAATTTTCATCAAACACTTGCATTGCACAGAATTCAATCACTGTTTTGAGTTTTTATTGCTTTTATAATCTTTTCTAGACCCTATCCTAGGTTCCTTTTGAGTGCTAGCCTTTATTCCAGCCCCAAGGTGCTTAGAATTCACTTTTATTGGCTTTCATTCTGTTGTAACGTTACTTTTTGGTGCAAAAATCTGGTGCAGCAGCAATTTTAAACACTCACAGTTTGGTTGTTTTGTCTTGGATTATGGTGCTGCTATGGTGGAGTTCCAAAAACCAGTTTGCTTCTCCAAAAGGGGTTAGCATACTAAGGAGTGGAAGCATTGCTAAAGTAAGCGAAAGTTGGGACTTTGAGAGCATCTTCCTTGGTTGTACAAAACTGTTCCAGCAGTAATTTTTCAGCAGCAACATATCAAAGTTTGGCATTCCAGTACCTTGAAACAGTAGCCACACTTGGCTTTCTCATTTGCACACACTTTTCATTGTATTTGTGACTTGGTATCACAGAAATTTGTGTTTAAATGGTTTCTTTTACATTGTGCATTTTGAGTGGCTTGGGAAAATGCTTCTTTAGCAATTCCAAATTCCTCATCAAACATTGTACTAGCTTAGTTTCCACATCTTGGTGTGAAAGTGTGTCAAGGGGCTCAAAGTGTCACTTGCACTTTCACTTAGGGTCATGTTTCTTCTTCCATTCATTTTTCATCCTTTCTTTAAATTTTTGCTTGATTGACTTTTATGTTTTAAGTCTCCGTGATACTTAGGAGCGCGTTTCATTTAGATAAACCTTCATTTGGTTTCAAGGTACATTTCATTTTGCATTCAAAAAGCTTTTGAAAGACTTCTACATTGAAACTTGGGTAAGAAACGTCAGGAGAAACTCTAGCTAAGGAAGGACA
>NW_014543655.1:0-3660 GCF_000741045.1 Vigna radiata var. radiata | reverse complement strand
TATTTTCAGTGAAAATTTTGGAAACACAATTTAGGACATTTGGAGTGCTATCAAATAAATTCAAGACTCTCATTTTAGACATTTTAAATTTTAGTTATCTTGTAATTTAGTAGTTTAGGATTTTTAGACAAACTTTTACATTGTGGGCCAATGTTGGCAAATTTCATGATGGACCTAAACTTTGAGGGACACATGGCACCTACGGTTGGGTGGACCCACCTTAATTTTAGAGACACCTCACGGTCTTGGAGAATGTCCAACCGTCACACACATTTAAAATGTTGCTGCAACGTTTTTTAGACTACTATCCTAACATGGGATGGTATGGTACTTCACAGCATCAATATCATGAACCATCATTCCAGACTCCTTGTATGCCTCCACCTATTCAGGAACCACAGCAGTTGCAGTTTCATGAGCCTGCCCATTCTTTATCAGCTGTTGGTAGGAAATTGGAAAGCAAGCTTGATTCTCTTGAGAGTTTGGTGACACAGCTGACATCCAACCAGAGACCAACACTTCCATCTGCATCTGTTGCACGGTTGTGTGCTATATGTCCTTCCAGTGACCACTCTACGGATGCCTGTCCTTCTTTGGACCACCCTGTTACTCATGATGAGCCTCAAGCTTATGCTACCAACATCTACAATAACAGGCAGTCACAACTGAAAAATCAGAGGAAACAACAACAGCAAAAGGCACCTGCCAAATCTTCTACTTCTTTTGAGCCTACATTGAACGAGTTGTGGGGACAGATGGCCGCGCAGTTCACCGATGAACAATCTCAATTTTCAGAGGGATCACCACTCCAGACTGTTCAGCTTCCGGGTGATGTCAGTGCCATTCACATAGGAGATAGGGAGTAGAGTCACGAGCTTACTATTGCGCCATCTACTATCCCACCCTCCTATCTCCCAATTCTTGCACCTGAGGATGCAGTTGCTCATTCTGCTGTTATTGGTGAGATGAATCATGAATTAGCACAGGTTTTCTCTAAAATTGAAATTCCACTTGCTTTGCCTGTGCTGTTTATGAATTCAAATGTTCTTGATTCTACTGCAGATTCACATGTTAGTGATGATTTTGATATAGAAACTGTGAAAACTGAAGATGCTTTAGACTTAGGATTAAATTTTGATCTTTCACAGTTTTCTGAAAATTTTAAATGTAGTTGTGAAGCTGGTTCTTGTTCTATTTGTGTTGAAATCAATTCTGTGATAGAACCAGCTCCCAACTTTATGACTGGTGATACTAACTGTGAATCTGATGAAAATGTTAAGGAATAGGCAGATGTTAGTATCACTTTTGAGATAGGTAGACCAACTTCACCTTCCACCACTCTACCAATTTTCAGGGAAGTGGAGGTAGACATACCTATGATTGATTCCGTTGTTGATGATTATGTTGTTGATAGGTATGTTGATGTTGATGATATTGATGAACATGTTTTTGATTTTCACTCTTTGCATGATGAGAAACAACTTTTGCCATATTGTCTAAATGTTTATTCTCCATGCACTGAACATGAATCTGATTCTGTTGTTGATAATGCTTCTATTTCTGAAATTGATTCATGTTTTGAGGGTATATCTGAGGTTCAGCCTGTTACACTGGGATTGGGTGTTATACCCCTACATGTTATTTCTGTGGAACCATATTGCACTAACCATGTTGCAGGAGGTACATATGAATTTGACCAACACACACCCATGGTGGAAGACAAAGGTGTCGACAGTTTGAAGGTTAATAGGCACCAGCTGAACCCACTCATCAACAATCACTTCTTCTTAGATCCTGCTGTGGAGGACATCTCCTTGTTTGATCAAATCTGGAGACTGAAGCAATTCCTCTTCAACACTTCCTGGCTGAATACCGTGGTGGAAGACATCTCCTTGAAAGTCCAAAATTGGCAACTGCCACCATGATCAGGGGAGTTTTCTTTTTTCCCTTCTCCCCCTTTTCCCACTTGAATTGCACTTGTCCTTGATCTGTTGACTATTATGATACTGATCTTATGCTTGTGACACATTGAGGACACTGTGTAGTTTAAGTGAGGTCTATTGGGGGAGACTCTGATTTTTCTGCGATTAGTTTATGTTTTCTGCGTTAAATTTTTTGTTTTCTAGGTAGTTTTTGTTTTGTCTTGTATACAGTTTTGCATGTTTTTCTTGATTTCTGGACTTTGTTTAGATTGTCAGTTTTTCCTTCACTTCATTGATACTCTGATTTGTTTGAAATCCTTGCTTTTCTTTGCTTGGAAAGATGATTATGATGTTTGAGAGGGTGATTGATTGTGACAGAAATACCTTGTGTGAGAATTGAGCCACTTGATATTCTTTCTTGTGTGTGATATGTCTCTTGATTGCTTGCACATACGCCTTGGCTTGACTCTTGTTGAAATTTCTTGATTGATATGCATGTTTGGAAGTGATAAAGGCAGTTTTGTTGTTGAGCTTCTCTATCCAGATGAGTCTACCTTGTTTTAATCCTTTGATAACCCTTTTTAAGCCTATACTTTCCTCATTTCTTTGTTTTGAAGCTGATACACTATCCCTAAGTGAAAAAAACCATGATTACCTTAACCTTAGGGAATTTTGGAGCTTTGGAATTGTTTTTGGAATAAGTGTGGTCTCCCGGGGATTCAGAGAATTGGCTAGTTGGTTCCTCTTCTTGTTTTGTTTTGTAAATATGTTGTGTATCTTGTCTCTTAGAGTTGTGTTCTGAAAAAAAAGAAAAGAAAAGAGATAAAATGAAAAAAAAAGGAAAAAAAAATACAGAAAAATGAGAAAAATTAAAAGAATTTTTTTTTTGTGAATAATGGAGTCAAGAAGAGGATTGAATTAGAGTTTTGGGTGTGTTTGACTGTGTTTACACTTGTTCCCCATTGCTCCTCTATTTCTTTTGGTTTATAGCTTCTCATCCATATTATATCCTCCCTTTTCCTTGGCCCCATTGCATCCATAAAAGACCTTTTGATTCGAACATGCATATATGTTTTGAGTGTTGATATTAGAGACTTGCCAAGTCTGTTTGTGTTTGTTTTCTTGAGTGCATTGAGTTGACATTGTTTATACTAGACACTTGAGAGAAACACTGATAATGCATTTGTGAGGTTCTGTTGCTTTTGATTCACCTTTCAAGCTGATTGATCATTTTGCCATGTCTTGAATTGCCTGCATGATTTCATGAATATCTGCTTTCCTTGATTCTATGTTGGATACTGTCTACTTCATTTCTTTGTCCAAATTTCTTGAGAATGTGTAATTCTGTTTCTTTCATTCTGAGTCTTTATTTTCTGTCTATTAAGTTTGTGTCAATTCCCTGATGTCCGTTGAACTATTCCTTAATTTGCGTCTTGATTTTGCCTAGGAGTGCAAAAGACTAAGTGTGGTCTATTTTGATGAGTCGATATTTTACTGATTTCACTTAGTTTATTGTGCTAGAATTAATCAGAGAATTGTGCTTAATTGTCTGGTATTTTCCCGTTTTTCCTAATTATGCTTAATTTGACCGAAAATTCTAATTTTAATTAATTTGAATTTTCTGAGCTAATTATTTGCATTATTATTTTCAGTGAAAATTTTGGAAACACAATTTAGGACATTTGGAGTGCTATCAAATAAATTCAAGACTCTCATTTTAGACATTTTAAATTTTAGT
>NW_014543654.1:0-3660 GCF_000741045.1 Vigna radiata var. radiata | reverse complement strand
TAGTAGTTTAGGATTTTTAGACAAACTTTTACATTGTGGGCCAATGTTGGCAAATTTCATGATGGACCTAAACTTTGAGGGACACATGGCACCTACGGTTGGGTGGACCCACCTTAATTTTAGAGACACCTCACGGTCTTGGAGAATGTCCAACCGTCACACACATTTAAAATGTTGCTGCAACGTTTTTTAGACTACTATCCTAACATGGGATGGTATGGTACTTCACAGCATCAATATCATGAACCATCATTCCAGACTCCTTGTATGCCTCCACCTATTCAGGAACCACAGCAGTTGCAGTTTCATGAGCCTGCCCATTCTTTATCAGCTGTTGGTAGGAAATTGGAAAGCAAGCTTGATTCTCTTGAGAGTTTGGTGACACAGCTGACATCCAACCAGAGACCAACACTTCCATCTGCATCTGTTGCACGGTTGTGTGCTATATGTCCTTCCAGTGACCACTCTACGGATGCCTGTCCTTCTTTGGACCACCCTGTTACTCATGATGAGCCTCAAGCTTATGCTACCAACATCTACAATAACAGGCAGTCACAACTGAAAAATCAGAGGAAACAACAACAGCAAAAGGCACCTGCCAAATCTTCTACTTCTTTTGAGCCTACATTGAACGAGTTGTGGGGACAGATGGCCGCGCAGTTCACCGATGAACAATCTCAATTTTCAGAGGGATCACCACTCCAGACTGTTCAGCTTCCGGGTGATGTCAGTGCCATTCACATAGGAGATAGGGAGTAGAGTCACGAGCTTACTATTGCGCCATCTACTATCCCACCCTCCTATCTCCCAATTCTTGCACCTGAGGATGCAGTTGCTCATTCTGCTGTTATTGGTGAGATGAATCATGAATTAGCACAGGTTTTCTCTAAAATTGAAATTCCACTTGCTTTGCCTGTGCTGTTTATGAATTCAAATGTTCTTGATTCTACTGCAGATTCACATGTTAGTGATGATTTTGATATAGAAACTGTGAAAACTGAAGATGCTTTAGACTTAGGATTAAATTTTGATCTTTCACAGTTTTCTGAAAATTTTAAATGTAGTTGTGAAGCTGGTTCTTGTTCTATTTGTGTTGAAATCAATTCTGTGATAGAACCAGCTCCCAACTTTATGACTGGTGATACTAACTGTGAATCTGATGAAAATGTTAAGGAATAGGCAGATGTTAGTATCACTTTTGAGATAGGTAGACCAACTTCACCTTCCACCACTCTACCAATTTTCAGGGAAGTGGAGGTAGACATACCTATGATTGATTCCGTTGTTGATGATTATGTTGTTGATAGGTATGTTGATGTTGATGATATTGATGAACATGTTTTTGATTTTCACTCTTTGCATGATGAGAAACAACTTTTGCCATATTGTCTAAATGTTTATTCTCCATGCACTGAACATGAATCTGATTCTGTTGTTGATAATGCTTCTATTTCTGAAATTGATTCATGTTTTGAGGGTATATCTGAGGTTCAGCCTGTTACACTGGGATTGGGTGTTATACCCCTACATGTTATTTCTGTGGAACCATATTGCACTAACCATGTTGCAGGAGGTACATATGAATTTGACCAACACACACCCATGGTGGAAGACAAAGGTGTCGACAGTTTGAAGGTTAATAGGCACCAGCTGAACCCACTCATCAACAATCACTTCTTCTTAGATCCTGCTGTGGAGGACATCTCCTTGTTTGATCAAATCTGGAGACTGAAGCAATTCCTCTTCAACACTTCCTGGCTGAATACCGTGGTGGAAGACATCTCCTTGAAAGTCCAAAATTGGCAACTGCCACCATGATCAGGGGAGTTTTCTTTTTTCCCTTCTCCCCCTTTTCCCACTTGAATTGCACTTGTCCTTGATCTGTTGACTATTATGATACTGATCTTATGCTTGTGACACATTGAGGACACTGTGTAGTTTAAGTGAGGTCTATTGGGGGAGACTCTGATTTTTCTGCGATTAGTTTATGTTTTCTGCGTTAAATTTTTTGTTTTCTAGGTAGTTTTTGTTTTGTCTTGTATACAGTTTTGCATGTTTTTCTTGATTTCTGGACTTTGTTTAGATTGTCAGTTTTTCCTTCACTTCATTGATACTCTGATTTGTTTGAAATCCTTGCTTTTCTTTGCTTGGAAAGATGATTATGATGTTTGAGAGGGTGATTGATTGTGACAGAAATACCTTGTGTGAGAATTGAGCCACTTGATATTCTTTCTTGTGTGTGATATGTCTCTTGATTGCTTGCACATACGCCTTGGCTTGACTCTTGTTGAAATTTCTTGATTGATATGCATGTTTGGAAGTGATAAAGGCAGTTTTGTTGTTGAGCTTCTCTATCCAGATGAGTCTACCTTGTTTTAATCCTTTGATAACCCTTTTTAAGCCTATACTTTCCTCATTTCTTTGTTTTGAAGCTGATACACTATCCCTAAGTGAAAAAAACCATGATTACCTTAACCTTAGGGAATTTTGGAGCTTTGGAATTGTTTTTGGAATAAGTGTGGTCTCCCGGGGATTCAGAGAATTGGCTAGTTGGTTCCTCTTCTTGTTTTGTTTTGTAAATATGTTGTGTATCTTGTCTCTTAGAGTTGTGTTCTGAAAAAAAAGAAAAGAAAAGAGATAAAATGAAAAAAAAAGGAAAAAAAAATACAGAAAAATGAGAAAAATTAAAAGAATTTTTTTTTTGTGAATAATGGAGTCAAGAAGAGGATTGAATTAGAGTTTTGGGTGTGTTTGACTGTGTTTACACTTGTTCCCCATTGCTCCTCTATTTCTTTTGGTTTATAGCTTCTCATCCATATTATATCCTCCCTTTTCCTTGGCCCCATTGCATCCATAAAAGACCTTTTGATTCGAACATGCATATATGTTTTGAGTGTTGATATTAGAGACTTGCCAAGTCTGTTTGTGTTTGTTTTCTTGAGTGCATTGAGTTGACATTGTTTATACTAGACACTTGAGAGAAACACTGATAATGCATTTGTGAGGTTCTGTTGCTTTTGATTCACCTTTCAAGCTGATTGATCATTTTGCCATGTCTTGAATTGCCTGCATGATTTCATGAATATCTGCTTTCCTTGATTCTATGTTGGATACTGTCTACTTCATTTCTTTGTCCAAATTTCTTGAGAATGTGTAATTCTGTTTCTTTCATTCTGAGTCTTTATTTTCTGTCTATTAAGTTTGTGTCAATTCCCTGATGTCCGTTGAACTATTCCTTAATTTGCGTCTTGATTTTGCCTAGGAGTGCAAAAGACTAAGTGTGGTCTATTTTGATGAGTCGATATTTTACTGATTTCACTTAGTTTATTGTGCTAGAATTAATCAGAGAATTGTGCTTAATTGTCTGGTATTTTCCCGTTTTTCCTAATTATGCTTAATTTGACCGAAAATTCTAATTTTAATTAATTTGAATTTTCTGAGCTAATTATTTGCATTATTATTTTCAGTGAAAATTTTGGAAACACAATTTAGGACATTTGGAGTGCTATCAAATAAATTCAAGACTCTCATTTTAGACATTTTAAATTTTAGTTATCTTGTAATTTAGTAGTTTAGGATTTTTAGACAAACTTTTACATTGTGGGCCAATGTTGGCAAATTTCATGATGGACCTAAACTTTGAGGGACACATGGCACCTA
>NW_014543653.1:0-3660 GCF_000741045.1 Vigna radiata var. radiata | reverse complement strand
GCATAGAAATTTTCATTACCTGCATTTCAAGAAAGATCAAAAAGCTTCGTACTTTTGATTAAAGATTGCGAAAAGATTTTGTTTTTGAAACAACACCAATTCACCCCCCCCCCTCTTTGTGTAAAAACGAAGCATACCTGTTTCCCAACAATTTTTGCTTATAAACAGCGGTTCTCAACTAAGGCATATACAGGCAAGGTAAAAAGGGTATGCTTTTTGCCTCGGTTCTGAAGTGAAGCAAAAGGAGAAGGATTATGTCTCGATTTTTAGGTAACCGAGGCAGTAACATGTTTTTTTTTTAATTTTTTCATACTTTACGTCTCAATTCGTACTGAACCGAAGCAGTACGTAGTCCTTACACTCCCACCTCCATTTGTGCCCTCCTTCACATGACTCGCGCACGTTGAATAATCCACACCCATTCCACCAGTTGCTTCCTTAACCAATTTTGAAATAGATTTATCAGAATCAGTAGGATTTATGAAGTGGGTCATTCCAAAAGCCTCTCCTTTTTCCCTCTTCTTCTCGTTTTTGTCAATTCCAATTATCTTAGTTGCTCCCATAAATTTGGCTCCGCTTATAGCCTACAACGTAATGTCAGTTTCACTTAATCACAATTCAAGCTTCAAACTCAAACAGATAAAAATGAGAATCCAACAACTTTGATGCAGACTTTTATACCCTTAATCCAACAGCACCCAGACCCAAAAAAACTACACTGGATTCTGTCTTCTAATGGATATCCTTGAATTATCATCTAGTAGTAAACCAGTTAAACTCATAGGGTCTATCAGACATAGATTGGTTTGTCCGGAAACACAATTCTCACATGTTTCACACTCGCCTATGTATGTCAGGATCACCACATCGCCCTCTTTAAGTGTTGTCACTTGGTCGCCAACACTCTCCACCACATTGAAATTAAAACAAACATGTAATCGACAAAAGGTACACCAAAGAAAAACGAACATGAAAAGGATCAGAGTGTTCCAAGAACAGGTATCACGCTCCACCATGCTATCAAAGAGTTCCCTGGCAGAGACTATGTCTCTCGCTTTCACATAGGACATCATCATTGAATTCCATGAGACCACATTTCTCCTGAACCTCCTTTGATCCTTTTCACCACCATCTCGATCATCTGGAATCTCATCAAAAAGGCATCGAGCTTCTTCCACATGACCCTTTTTACCATAACATGCAATCAGGGTGTTATAAGCATGCATCAAATTATCCTTACTATCATCATCACTACAAAATTCGTGCAAAATCCCAACAGCCATGTCCAATTCACCGTTTCTAACAAGCCCTGAAATAAGGTCACTAATAGAGGCTGAATCATGCTCAGGCATAGTCTTAAAAAACAAACTGCCAAATCCACATCTCCATTCAGCAAGAACCCGGTGATCACAACATTGGAGGACACAACATTACACTCTGGCATGGCATTGAAGAGCTTCAAAGCCTGGTCCATCCTACCATTTTTAGCATACCCACTAATGACCGTGTTCCAATGTACATCTTCAAAGCCCTCAATTTTTCCTTTTTAAGAAGCTCTCCATTGCTTGCTCTCCAATTCGAGAAACAATAGCTGCAATTCGAGCCCTAACATGTAGAGAAGCACAAAATCCCAACCCAAGATCAAAACAGAGATACAAGATTTCCCAATTTCAGAAACCTAATTTGATAGAACCCAAACTCAAAAATCGCAAATCCTTTTCATGGTGCCTACCTCCATCGACGCGGACAAGGTCTTTTCTTCCTCGCAAGCACAACCATGAGCTTCAATCGCAAACTCCTCAAGCTGTCATCCATGGCCGAGAGTTGCGCACCTTCATCCTCTCCACAACGGCGTAGGAGTAAGAAGGCATAATGTTTTCCCCTTTCCCCCATCTGTAGAAGCCTAATTTTGGAACCAGGAGGAATTTGTGGAAACAACGGAGATGGAACCCTTGTGGAGGCAATACCGCTACAGCCCTCATTGTTCCACGTCATCGTCATTCTTTCGTCGTGCCCTTGTCGCGCCCTTGCCATACCCTAGTCGCGTCGTCGTCATTCTTTCGTCGCCATTGTAGTGCCACCGATGATCCTTCAGTTTGTCTACGAGAAAGGAAGAAGAAAGAAGCAGTGAGAAAGGGGGAAGAATACAGGTGCCCTTTTAGGAGCCCTCTCGTGCGAGACAAAGAAAGGGGTAAGACTTGGAGAACATTGAAATTATGCAAGCTTTTATGCCTCGGGTCACCTCTTAACCGAGGTAGTAAGTTTATTTTATGCTTCGATTCACCTCCCAACTGAGGCACTAGATCATTTCTAATTCGGTTTCCAAAGAACCGAGGCATATAATTTTGTTATTATTACAAAAATGTCACCGCATTTTTATATGCTTCAATTTTATAAAACTGAAGCATATATGGTGCGTTAAAATACAGTTTATTGTACTAGTGAGGAGATTAATATTAAAATCTTGAAGAGTCTAAATAGAAGCTGGCAACCGAAAGTGACTGCCATTTCTGATTCAAGGGATTTGACATCTATGAACATAACATTGTTTCGTATACTTAGAGAACATGAACTGAAACTTGGAAGATTAAGGTAGGAAGAGTTGAGATTGTTGACAACACAAACTCTATATCAAACTGGTTTTGATGATGACAACACAATGCTTAATAACATTACATAAGTTCCAGTATTGCATGTTCAGCTGATACTGTTCTGAAAAATGCTTTTGTTGAACATGTCTTGTTATTTTGCAATGTGTGTTCCAATGAATGATTATGTGTTATATGCTTGGAACATGCTTGTATTGAAATGTGTGATAAAATGATTTTGAGTATTTCTACACATTTCTAAAGAAAAGATCACAAGCACTTTTATAAACTTATATTTGTTATGACAAAGGTCTAGTTCAGTCGAATACACTGGTAATGGATTCGACTATACTAAAATCTTTGCACAGATTTTGTGAGCATGTGCTTGATGAGACTTTGAGATGAAAATAATTTCAAAGTGTTTTTCAAAGTGTCAGTCGACAGTGTGGAACACCTATTCGACTGTATTGCTGTTATTTTTGGAATTTTGTTATGCCTACTTGCCCCAATGGCTATATTTTTAAAAGTTAGTTAGGATTGACTGACTGGGTCAATTGTCATGAATGTGCATTGATTTGGTTGACTGAGGAGCCTTTGTGTTGACTGTCTGTTATAACTGTTTTAATACAGTCGACTGTATTAGTAGGCTATTAGACTGAGAATGATAGGAAAACTGTAAATAGCCAGGGCACGAATTTCTCTGTAAGACTTTTGTGATCTAACATTTTCATTATCCTGTCTCAGAGAAAATTCTCAGTTTTGGAAGCTCCAACATTTCTCCAAGAAGACCGTGGTGTTCTTTCTTGAGAGAGATTCAGATTGAGGAGCCAATTTCTCACACTGTTTGATCAACATCTGCACAAAGAAGGTGCTTCTGGTTTGATCTTGATAGGCTTGGCATCCTGTGAAGACTGTTGTATTCGACTGAAGGCTTGGCAACCTGTGAAGTCTGTTGTGATAGGCTTGGCAACCTGTGAAGCGTGTTGTGATAGGTTTGGCATCCTCTGAAGAGTGTTGGTTTCATGTTGAGGATTGCTCGACGTGGGTTCAGATTGCAGAAGAGGAGATTTTT
>NW_014543652.1:0-1484 GCF_000741045.1 Vigna radiata var. radiata | reverse complement strand
ATATATATATATATATATATATATATATATATATTTAATTCAAAATAAGATTTTTATTTATAAATAAGTGTCTATGAAGAAATTAGTTCATTATCTTTGAAAACCTTCACTGGCTCGCATGCTATCAATATCTCTTGTTCTTTGGAAGTTTCTATTGTTGCGGTAAGGATGGTTTTGTGGCACTCATATGAAGCTGCCAATTAGTTATTTACCTAAATTATATTCTTATACATAACAAAATATGATTTTCTATTATTCAAATTTTGATTATTTCTTTCACGTTGCAGCGTTTGCGTTTTCAAAACAATCAACAGTTACCTTATTATGATATTTGCTTTTTGATATATTGATATGTGTCAACACTTATTTTATATGTGTGATTTTATTCCACATACTCAATCTTTTGATCTTCTTAACTGAAAATGAATATTGTTTGTTTTTGTCAGCGGTTGAAGCTTAAAGTTATTTAAATGGAGAATCCGAATACCAATATTGAAATGTATGGGAAGTTTACATGGACCATTAATGACTTCTCCACGGTAATGCCGGACTTGAGCTCGGATCCGTTTTCCTTCGATGGCCACAAATGGTGCTTGATTAAATTACTGTCCACTGTACATTTTCCTCTATTTCTATTATTTCATCTGATTTTTTATTAATTTTGATAACTTTGTTTATAGGAGGATTATTATGGACTATGTGAGCAACAGTTTGTCAATTTATTTGGATTCTGCCGTTGATAATATGCCTCATGGATGGGAAAAAACTGTAAATTACAATCTCATTCTGATTAATCAACTCCAAGCCAAAAGAAATATAATAAACGGTATATTTCACACTTTTCTCTCAAGTTAATATTTTGGATATTATTTGCTTAGTCGAATGATTTTTTTTTCTGCTAGCAATTTCATAATTTCAGATGAACACTCTCCTTTTAATGTCTTTTTAAAGTCCTGGAAGAATAAATCATTTAGTTTCTGATGACCTTTTACCTTTTTCTATCTGAAGTTTTTCCTTAAAAATTCAAAATCCAACCTTTACTGTACTTATTCTCTATAGAAATAATAGTTATATCATGCTTGAATATATATATTTGAGGGTCGTATGATTTTGTTTTAAAATCGATGCATAACTGACTCTTGATGTATGAATTTGTCAGAATGTAACGCAACCTTCCATTCAAATTCGCGTCCCTGCGGTTTCGAAGCCATAGATTTGAATAAATTATGGGACTCTAGTTGCGGGTTCATTGTAGATGATACTTGTATAGTTGAAGTTCATATAAAAGTTGAGAAAGAAGTTGATGAATCTGTGAGGAACGTTGACAATAAGCTTGTTGAAAGGATTCAGAATCTTCCACCTCAGGAAATGATTTCAACTGAGATGGTGGATTTTAGGGGAATAGGAAAAGTAGAGAAAGATTTTATTTTTGTATTAGAAGAAGTTTGTTTACGATATCCCTCACTTATAGATAGCAATAGCAA
>NW_014543651.1:8539-9882 GCF_000741045.1 Vigna radiata var. radiata | reverse complement strand
AAATAATAAAAAGAGGAAAGGAAAAATGAATGAAATAAGAAATAAAAAGAGAAAAGGAAGAAAATGAAGAAAAGGGACGTGGTGTGTGGATTGGGTGAGGCGCGTGGGGTGAAGGCAGTGTAGAATAAGGTGGTTAAGGAAGATATTGGGAGATTTGAAAAAAAAAAGAAAGAAAGAAAANAAAAGGAAAAAAGAGAAAAAACAGAACGGTTAAGGGTTTTTTTTGGAGAAAAAAGAACAAATCACAAAAGGGGGAACANTATTACGGGTAGAGGATTTTGGATTGACCTAAAAAAAGAGAAAAGGAGCACTCAAGCGAAGAAAAAAGATCACCGGAGGAACAAAATTTTCAGCAACACACAAAGCTTTAAAAGGTAAATATACTATGTTCACGTCATCAAAAAAAACTTGCTGCNTTATATTTCTTTATCTTAAGCATTGATATTGCTTGGTCTGAGCATGGTTACGATGTGAAAATCCCTGCATTTTTGATCTTACATTGATGATCCCTATCATTATTTGGTATTGCCACCATTATCCCGTATCACTCTGAGTTCTCTCCACCATCAAAACCATCAAATAATTTTCACATACGGTCCTAATACCAACAGCCNCAGTTTCATTTTTCTTGTTACACCAAAATCAACTCCCCTGTATTAACAACAAATCAAAAAANGGGAAGACCAAACCAGCAAAAGAAAAAAAAACCCTCTCGCACACAGCCCCAACCCTGTTACCAACGTCAACCTTCATAGTGAAGAACCTTATAGCCGTTTCATCACAAGAAGAACCTGGCCCTGAATTCATCATATCTCTATTTCAAATTACCCAAGACAGAAACGATACAGAATAGAGCAATCTCAGACAACACTTTCAACCCATCTGATATGACAATCCTGTTCTCATCACATTTTTTCGGATATAACAACTTTCAATAAGAAAATAGAAGCAGTAGTACAGGGAGACGATGCAAAGTTGGTGTTGGGAGAGCATAGGGAAGTATCAACGGTTGGGATCACCGTGAATCGNAGGGGGAAGTCGCGGGAGTGAGAACGTTTTGTTCTCATTTGCNATGAACGAGCTTGGAGCAGGGGGCGTGACGGCAAAGGTGATTGGATTGCGAAGCAAGGGAGATTTAGGTATTTCGTCGGAGTGGTGGTCGGAGTCGCTTCGGACGACGTATGGCGACGCCGTGCGCGAACAATCGACGGCATAGTGGCTGCCATGGTTGAGCGTCTAGAGGTCACAATGGCTTTGGCGGCGCGAGGGTTTGACGATGACGGTGACCGGTTCGAGGTGATGGTGGCTATCGGAAAATGGTAGAGGCACTCAGTTCCAGTGAT
>NW_014543651.1:3853-5409 GCF_000741045.1 Vigna radiata var. radiata | reverse complement strand
TTAATGGAGGTTGAAGTACAAATACCTGCTATCACAGCCTTGGCCCAATATTATGATTCCCCGCTTCGATGTTTCACGTTTCAAGACTTTCAGTTGGCGCCAACTATAGAGGAGTTCGAGCATATTTTGGGTTTGCCATTGGAGGGTACTACTCCCTACCAACATTTAGAACACCATGCCTCTATACCCACCATCGCTGCCCTCATGAAACTACATCCCAAGGAGCTGGAAGACAGGATGATGATGAGAAATCAATTGCAGGGGTTGTCACAAGGATATCTNGAGCAATATTTACATCACCTGGTTGATAAGGAGGATTGGGAAACCTTCATGGATGTTTTAGCCCTCACTATATACGGCATTGTCTTGTTTCCTAAAATAGAAGAATTTGTGGATTATGCCGCAATAGACGTCTTCGTAGCAAGAAGAACAAGGTCAGAAAATCCTGTAACAGCAGTTCTTGCAGATGTGTATGGGACCTTGAGTTTTTGCCAGGAGAGAAAGGGAAAGAAGATTCTTTGCTGTTTACCAGCGCTGTATACATGGATGACAGCGCGCGTGTTCAAGGAGATGGTTGACGTCAGGAGTCTGTCGGAGACTTTGTCACGCCAAGGGCTAAAAGATAAGGGAGGAAACGACTGGGCCCGATTCTTTGCTGGCTTGAATGAAAAAAGTATAAAATGGCGTCTTCCTTGGCTCGGAAATAAACTGCCTATACAGCACTGTGGTAACTTTCCTAATGTTCCTCTTATAGGGGCCCGGTACTGTATTAACTACAACCCCCTGTTAATGCAAAGACAATTTGGGCACCCCATGAGAGGAGCGCCTTCACCAGATTACCTTGCTACCCTATTCATTTATTACGAAGATGGGCATTTCATCGAACTGTTAAGAAAGGTTAAAAGTGCCTAGGAAAATGTTGTTCGAGCGGAAAAAGACTTGAGGAACGGAGTGGTGGATAGTAGGGTCAGTTATCGTACTTGGATTCTAGAGAGGGTGAAAGTAATCAAGTTGCCTTTCAGGCCAACCAACAGTCATTCAGTCAATGAAGAACCATCCCAAGCCCCAGAGAATGAAGAAGTGAAACAATTGAAGGCTGAGATGGAGAAGTTGAAGGTGAAGAATGTTAGACTGGAAAACGAATTACAGAGGGCGCGTAATGATCTTGTGGATATGAGGAATGCTAATGAAGAAAAATCACGGGCTTATGAAAATATTGTCAAAAGCCAGAAGGCTGAGAGAGATTTTACATTCCGAGTAAAACAGGATCTTGCGGCTGCGAGCAAGGAATTATCCATGAGGGTAAAGGAGAAGAACATGGCTTTAGATGAAGGCAGGCAATGGAAACAATTATATGAAGAAGCCAGGGGAGATAAAAGGGAGGCCCTAAAGAGGCTCAGAGAGGCGCAGATCCAAGTGCAAGAGGCGAGGCATCAAATGAAAGAGATGGCTACATCATTTGAGGCAGAATTGAATCAAGAGCGCTGGAAATTGACGGAGGTTGAAAATGAGTATCGAGCCAAGATAAAACAAATGGAGGATTATATCGAGGGGCA
>NW_014543651.1:0-1627 GCF_000741045.1 Vigna radiata var. radiata | reverse complement strand
ATAAAGTGCAGACCCTAATTGATTCTGGGTGGTTAAAGTTCCAAGAAGATAAGCCTAGTATTGAGGCCAATCCTTTATCCGGGCATGGAGGTGCTTCGACGAATGCTATCGAAGTGAAAGAGCATGAGTTGGTGAGAAATGTGAGGGAAGTCAGGAGCTCCAGGAGGTTTATTTTGGAGACGTTGTTTAAAATGGGTATCTTGAAAGGCGGTTATGATGGGAGTATGGCATGCGCGCTCCACCCAGATGCTGAACATTCTATTGAGGAGTGTGTCGAATTTGAAGAATTTTTGCAAGACTTGTTAGATCGTGGTCTGATGCAGGTATGCTGCAAGAGTGAGGAGGAACAGGTATTTGCACAAACTGGTGATGGGTCCGGNATGACTTTACCTGAACCATTGGTGATTCGTTTCACCCGGACTACCCCTATCCCACTGACTCAAGGAAGGTCGCCTGTTGTTATCCGTGCACCAGCCCCTTTTCCTTACAAGAATGAAAAAGCCGTCCCCTGGAGATATGGGACACATGTAGTAGACGAAGCACAAGGCGTTGATCCTTCTGTTAAAAATATATCAGGCATAGGTGGAATGACGAGGAGTGGTCGATTTTTCACACCACCGGAGTTGGCACGAGAAAGAGCTAGTGATAAAGAAATGACGATGACTGCAAAGGCAAAAGAATTTTTAAAAGGGAAGGGTGCACAGACAGAAGAGATCCCCGACAAGGAAGAGAAGAGAGAAGTGTCTGAAGAAGAGGCTTGTGAATTTTTAAAATTCATACAACAAAGCGAATATAAGGTGGTGGAGCAGTTAAACCGTATGCCTGCCCATATATCCTTGTTAGACTTGCTCATGCATTCTGCATCACACAGAAAGTTGTTAATGAAGATACTCAGTGAGGCTCACGTGGAGCAAGGTATTTCGTTGAATAAATTTGAGGGTATTGTTGGCAATATTGTTGCTAATAATTACCTCACATTCACGGATGAGGAAATACCTGCTGAGGGAAGAGGGCATAACAAGGCTCTTCATGTCTCTGTGAAATGCCTGGATCATGTTATAGCGCGTGTCCTAGTGGACAATGGCTCCTCTTTGAATGTCATGCCGAAAGCAACTTTGGAAAAGTTACCTTGCGAAGGATTGTATATGAAGCCAAGTTCAATGATTGTGAGGGCGTTTGACGGTAGCAAAAGAGAAGTGATGGGGGAAGTGGAATTACCAGTGCAAGTTGGCCCGTGTGTCTTCCAAATAACGTTCCAGGTTATGGACATCTTGCCAGCTTATAGTTGTTTGTTGGGGCGCCCGTGGATCCATTCGGCCGGAGTCGTGCCTTCTACATTACATCAGAAGCTAAAATATGTGATGGGGGATAAGTTGGTAATAGTGTCGGGAGAAGAGGATCTTCTTGTGAGTGGGCCATCATCCACGCGTTACATTGAGGCAGCTGAAGAAGCTCTTGAAACAGCCTTTCAATCGTTGGAGATTGTGGGAAATGCTTGTGTGGAGCCGTGTCCAGTAAATCCTCATTTATCCTGTGCTTCTATTATGATGGCCAAGATTATGCTGAAAGAGGGCTATATATATGGGGAAGGTTTGGGCAAATATCGGCAGGGGCGAGCATTCCCTCT
>NW_014543650.1:0-3613 GCF_000741045.1 Vigna radiata var. radiata | reverse complement strand
TCAATCATTCCAATACTTTCACATATTGCATCAAATTTGCAGCATGGTTTTATATCACCACCTCAGGATTCCAAGCGAAGCTTGAAAGAGACCGGCAAAAAAAGTTGAAGTAAAAGCCAATTGAAGAAATAGAACTGGGTCTGCTGTGGGAGACACTTCCTGTCTCAGCATCAATCCCAGCACAAGAGAAGTAATAGACACAGGTCCCACAGCTAGGTCCCTCGAACTTCCAAGAACAGCATAAACAAGCGGCGGGACAAAACTGGAATCTGAGTTATGCAACACCAGTTACTACCACTCCTTAACATATAACATCACAAACTATACAGTTTAATCAATACAATACACTCACATAGTCCCACAATCGGAGGAAGATTTGCAAGCTTAGCATAACTGATTCCCTGTATATGATTGAATATGAGTGAATATTTTTTCCATGATCATGCACAACATATATAACATAACCATAGGTAATAGATACTTGTTGAGTANATGATTAAGAGTGAAAGAGGAAGAGAGAGAAGAAGTTGAGAAACCTGTGGGATGGCCAAGCTAGCAATAGTGAGGCTAGCAATAATAAAGAGAAGAGAAGAGAAGAGTGTATTGAATGTTATGTGGTATATGGTATGAGCAATGATGGGTTTTATGTGTGTGTCTCCAAGACCTATCCCAGTAATGAACACGTCTGCAAAACCGCTATAAAACAAGATGGCACCTATGTGTGGTAAAGTACAAGAGGATAACAACAAATATGAATGAGATGTAATTTCAGAAACCAAAACACAAGAAGNTGTGCCTGAGTGGCCTTACTATATGGTTCACCTAATATTATACTACACACTCTTACAAATTTTAGAACGGATCATAGAACCATCACACCCCTGTCTAACATGCACAAAAATATAATCAAGTTTTAGCATCAACTCTTTATTAAAAGTGCACATAATATATAACTAAAAGTTAACCATTTTCAATTTTGAATATAATGTTAATTTTAATGATTCCATTTTAAAATACTAAACAAAAAGATTAGCCTTTAGCAGAGAAACATATGTACATATTACCTAAAGTCGCATGTGTCAGATATAATCAAAACAAAAAAAAAATATGCTTCAAATGTTACATTACGATAGCAATAAAACATACCTTATAACGATTTCAAAGAAATCATGAGCTAATTTCAAGAAACAGTAAACACTTTTGAAATTCTTTTAAAAGCTAAAATTGCAATAATTTTAGGATAGAGAAAAATTACAAACTACTAAAATTTTAATCAATATCTGCTGGTTTGNAAATCTATACTATTTAATTGGATTTAATCAATAACTTTTCAAATCTATACTATTAAATTCACAACTTGAAAAATGATAATTATGTTTATTTACTTTTATAAAAGAAACATAATTATAATCGACCTTACTAGAAAGAAATATATGGAAGGACATCCACCAAATGCCTTATCATTAGGAGAAAATCATACATACAAAATTAGATCATGCATATATACAATACAAATNATTTATTACCTTAGTTTGCATGGAAACTAATTTCAGCACGAAAGATTCCTTAAGCCACCACCGTTTCATTGGAAACCAAACCGACATCAACTATAGAAAAGGAGAAAAATATTGTTAGCATTATAGTAGTTATCTAGTCAAATCCTAAAAGTTCAAGCAACGATGTCAATTGGGGAAAGAAAAGGTTCAGTGACAGACTCAGAATTTTTTCGGAATGAGATTGTGGAAGTTACTACAATCGATGGCTGGGCAAATAATCCTACCATAATGCACTTTATTCTTTTGTCGTTACCCTGATATTTGGATNAGTAATGATAACATCTATATATATAACAGAAAATATTTGAATATCCCACTTTTTAAAAGCAAATAATTAATTACCTCGAGAATAAAATGAAGGCAACCTACACAAAATCCCTATATGATATTATTATCAACTATTAAATTTGGAATCATACAGAAGCATAGTATATGGACCAACCGCTACATGAATTATGTTTTTACCCAGGTCTTTATATGTCATATCTGGAGAATTAATGTTCTCTTAAATTTTAAAAAGTAAAAATATTTCCTAAACCATTTTAAAAAGGAAAGAAGAAGAGGACTTTACAGTGAAGTCAATCCCTCATCACGCTGTCGTGGCCATCAATGTTGCATTTAATTATAGCTAAGCACAAAGCACAGGGTTNTGTACCACCAATGTNTATTCTTTTTCCTTTCACATGACATGAAAATAATAAAGAAATTTTAATATGACTTAAAAAAATACTTTCATTTAGAAGACAATAAACTAGACCAAAGGCCTCTTGTCATCATTTCCACCTGTAGAATTTGTATGCTTTCCTCATACATGCACTTNAAAGCAGAACCCAAAAACAACACATTCCAGAGACNAAAGTCCCTGCANTAGGTCCCAAAACAGCGTTCAAACAATTGGCTTAAAATAAGGTTTATAAAATAAGCCAAGTGATTGAAATGAGATAAGTTCCAATGATNTAGACATGCACANTTTTAACACTCCTGGATATGGTTAACTTCATTTCATATTAACAAGTAACAAGTTGAGATTACTTCACAACAGGTAGCATTATACAAAGTAAATTCCATCANAATCAAATTGCATCAAATGATTCATAAAGGGTCTAATGCTTATTATAAGTTACCAAATACATGAACTATTTCTCTNTGTCTGACATGGAATAAGCACTGAATTGATCCGCATACATTATCAGTAGTTTCATTCAACTCAGAAATGCACTTTAGTCAACATACATGCATCTATACCTTATTAGCGCATCAACAGTCAATTATAATTCCCTTTACATGCATTTTACTAATCAATCCTTACAGTGACAACTATTATTTGAACGTAATATGTAATACATAGCAATAGAACAAGGTTCATACATCTAATCATTTTCACCCGTGAACACATCATAATTACATTCTTTCACAATTACCACATACAATCCTTCAATCAGGAAACTCAACAAAATCTAACATTACATTCATGCTTTGGGTTTTACTCATTAAGCACCCTTCAAGTACTGCAAAATTGGTCGTGCACAAATCCTGTTGAATAGAAACATATATAATTCATCCAAACAGAACAACAGCTGAATCAAGTTTAGAAATTTAAAAGTTATTCAACTATAGCCAATCTATACAGCCTACACACTCTCGTTCTGATTCACACACACCTATAAATCTCATTGACCCCNTAATCCTTTCTCTCAACTCACACTTACAATCAAACATTTCACCTCACCTTCTCTCAACCATCCTCTGCAACTACCCTTCCCCCCTCTGTTACATTTACATTNCCTNTTCCTAACACTCTCCCACACACTCATCCAAATGGTAGTTTCGGGTTTTGAAGGCTTCGAGAAAAGATTAGAGCTTCATTACCAGACATTGTATTTATGGACTATACAGTTTAAGTTTTACAGGACAACCATCCTAGTTCTATCAACTAAAACATTATATAACAAATACAATGATGCACTTAGGTTCCTTCAACTAGTAACAATCACGCAAAACATAATCATCAAACCCAAATATTTACGCAACCCATATGCTAAAATAAAATAACTATA
>NW_014543649.1:0-3527 GCF_000741045.1 Vigna radiata var. radiata | reverse complement strand
GAGGGGCGGCAAATTTTGAAATTCGAGGTTTTTTTTTTTGGTATTATTTATATTTTACACTGAAATGAGTGCTTCTTGATTCGCATGGAACTCGTTCCGTTTTCGAGCACAGTATCAGCAGAGCAGGACGGAGAGGCGAAGGATCCCAGACATGAAAAACGCCACCTATCACACAGCTCCTCGGACTCGGAGGTCCTTATCTCAAAAATGTACAGCTCAAATCCCAGGATCGAATGTCCAGACTCTTTTCGGAGCGGCGGAGCACAATTACACTCAAGATGTGCTAATGTAGGCAGTTTTTGCATATTCATTTCTTCACCACTGGCACCACTGGCTTTATCGCACTACATTATGTCAGGGGTGGAGGGGGCTGATGCTGGCTGGCTTTTTGACGTTGTTTTCATTTTCTAGATTAATTTCTGACAAGCAATTTATATTTCGCAGACATGGTCAGTGTCCCTGTAATCGTTGAAGTTCAAGCATCGAAGCTTGAGCCGTGTAGTAAATTCGCGCAAAAGCGGGCATTTTTGTTTTCGGTTTTTATTTCTTAAAGTTTAATAGTGGAAAATAAAAGATGAGTGACGGCAGGTCGCGACTAAGCGGTCACCAGTACAAACTAAACCGAGAGGAAAAAGAGGAAAAAGAACGCAAGTTACTAAAAAAAACTAAAAAAATCGATTCTTTTTTTGTAAAAAGTGCGAAAAGCCAGATGCAGCCTCCACGCGAGCGCGATACGTCTACGGTAGTTGAAGTTGGGGAAACCGTTCCATCAACAAGTGCGACTAGTGCGGCGAGTTACGAAATTGAAACGGATAACAAAAACGTGTGTTCAGAAGCAGATACTTCCAAATCCCCCGTCTCCGAACAGGCAGTGAATTCAAACATTTTGTTTATTCTCAGTGACGACCCAGTCGAGTGGGAAATCAATGATTCTCTTCGAAATTACGTGGCAAAATATGGATTTAAGCAAAATTTGGATGCCGACTTCAAGAAAAGCAAACGCGAATATAATGATCATGCGCGATATTTTACACGTTCTATGTTCGAGCGAGAACTTAAAAATTGCGAAAAAATTCAGAGGGACTGGTTAATTTACTCTCAAAGCTCAGGTCGAGTTTATTGCGGGCCTTGCCTCGCCTTTAACGGTGGTTCACAGTTTGGCGTTCTAAAGGAAGGTTTCAATGACTGGAAAAATGCGAAACGCTTGGCACAACATGAAAATTCGCCAGATCATAAATCTTCAGTTCTTCAAATGTTGGAGAGAGGTAAAAAACACGGACGGATTGATCACCAGGTAGAACGTCAACTAGAAGAAGAAAAAGTATATTGGAAAAGTGTGTTGAGACGAGTGGTTGAAACCGTAAAATCTCTCGTGTCGCGAGGTTTGCCGTTACGAGGCGACAATGAAACAATCGGTTCGGTCCACAACGGCAATTTTTTAATGGCTATTGAGCTTATCGCACAGTTCGATCCATTTATGGCTACTCATATTGCGAAATACGGCAACCCTGGTAGCGGTCGCACCAATTACCTTTCGTCAACTATTTATGAAGAGTTCGTCGAAATTTTAGCATCGAAAGTGACAGAATTGGTTTTAAGTGAAATACACATCGCCAAGTATTTTTCTATCATTGTGGACTCTACGCCGGATTTAACACACGTTGATCAACTATCTTTAATAATTCGTTATGTTCAAAGTGATGGTACGCCAATAGAGCGATTTATTAAATTTATTCCGAATGTTGGGCATAAAGCTGAACTCATAAAAGACGCTGTGGTGGAATTAATTGAAGAGCTTAAAATAAACATGAATAATTGTCGAGGGCAATCATATGACAATGCTGCAAACATGTCCGGGCCTTACAACGGTTTACAAGCTAAAATTAAACAAATTTCTCCAACTGCCGAATATGTTCCCTGTGCGGCTCACTCACTGAATTTGGTTGGAGAGTGTGCTGCAAAATGTTGCGAATCAGCAGTCCTTTTTTTTGATACCTTGCAAGAAGTTTACACATTTTTCACAGCGTCAACTGCCAGATGGAATATTTTATTTAACCAATATGAGAAAGCAGAGAAAAAGCGAAAGGAATCGAAAGAGAACAAGAGAACACATATCTTGCAAAATCTGTCAAAAACTCGATGGTCAGCACGTTCAGATGCCTGTGTAGCGTTGTTCGAATCCTATTGGGAAGTGATTAGTGCTCTTTTTGACGTCGAAGAAGATGACCAGCAAAATCCAAACGCAAAATGTGAAGCTAAAGGAATTCGTTTAAAGCTTGAAAGTTTTGAAATGGCCTTCATGGTTGTTTTTTGGGGCTTTCTTCTCGAGCGTTTTAATCTAACTAACAAACTGCTGCAAGACCCAGAAATTGATATTTTCACTGCCGTCCAGTTGTACGATTCCTTAATCGCTCTCATTTCTGAGAGTCGTGAGAAGTTTGATGGATTTGAAACCGAAGCAAGGACTTTACTCATGACAGCCGCTGAAAGTTACCAGAAAGATAAGGGGCGAAAAAGAAAAAGAACGCTTCGATCAGGCGAAAAAGCTACGGGAGAGGTGGAATTCAATGGCCGTGACACCATGAGAGTTGAAACTTTCCTAGTGATCATTGACAAACTAATTACCGAACTTAAGAAACGTCGAAATGCGTATGAAATGTATTATGAGCGATTTTTTTTCCTTCTAAATTTAACAGCCCTCAGTTCAGAAGAGTTGAAGAAAAAAGCTGAAGCGCTTGTTCAAATATATCCAGATGATATAGAAGAATGTTTTATTGGCGAATGTATTCAATTTCAAGCTTTGTGCAATTCCCAAAATTACACCGAGGACGCAAAAACACCAACCAAATTGTTGAAAAAAATTCGGAATCAAAATATTCACAGCGTGTTTCCGAATATTGACATAGCTCTTCGGATGTGTGTATGCACGCCAATAGCTAATTGCTCTGCCGAGAGAAGTTTTTCATGTCTACGACGAGTTTTGAACTACCTCCGATCAAGCATGAATGAGGAAAGACTGAGTGCCTTGGGGATTTTACAAATTGAGAACGAGATACTTCAATCTCTGGACTACGAAGAAATCATCGACGCGTTTGCTGCTAAAAAGAGTCGTCGTGTGTTACTGCATTGATTGTGGAGGCACCGCACGGAATCGGTGAGCAAATCCATCTTCTAAAATATTTTATTTGCTTTTTCATATTATCCCTTCTCAATTTTATTTTACCTCCAAAAATATTATATAGAATACTAAAAGTTGGCAAAATTTAGGATGCACAGGGGTGGCGGAACTTCAAAGTCCAAGGACTCCCCGCGGTGAGCTCTGGTAGACTGGTAATTATTTTTTAGCTCCTTAATTTCGCTCAAAATAATCAAATAAAATCCAAAGGTATTAAACCCGGTGACCGGTGTATTGTCACACCTCAAAATCGACACGAAATGAGGCGAAAAATACAGAAAAGGTAGCAAAAAATGGTGTTTTCCAGGTCATTATTTTGAAAATTTTCCGGGGGAGGCCCCCCGGACCCCCC
>NW_014543648.1:0-1485 GCF_000741045.1 Vigna radiata var. radiata | reverse complement strand
TAAAAATATGATACCTTCACTGGTCCAAGCATACCATTTAAACTTCCAAGAAGATATCTTGTAGTAAGAGCCATCCAAAAACTAGTACTAAGGCCAAATAGTGTGTTGAAAATGACACTGAAATTTATACTTACACCAATCCACTGAAAGTAAGCACTGAGATTTATATGAAGCTGAACAAATAACTTAAAGAAAGCACCAATCCATTGAAAGATATACTTACACCACCACAACCCCTGTAAACATTATAGGCTTTCTACCANAGCGATCAGCAACAACTCCCCATAATACAGATGTCAAACATNTGCCAAGCATGAATGAAGAGCCTAAAATATTTTCATCACANAGGCCTCCCTANTAAGTAACTTGCAAGGATCGTTGAAGACTTCAAAAAAAGATAATGATAGAAGTAATCTTACCAATATAACCAGCATAAGAACTGATATCAGCTTCTGTTTTCNCAATATTAAAATCCCTTACCTGAAAATAAACGTTCCATCATTGAGGAATCTGGATATGTATAATACTCATCCATGAAATAAAGTTAAAATTAATCACAACTTTAGTTTTGTAAGTATTTCATAACAAATGACAAAACAGAACTAAGAGTAGTAATCACTTAAAAATGGACTCTGGCATATTCCAAGTATTAAAGTAAAATGTATTCAAANAACTTCCAACAATGATGTTTAAGCATTATTCATAGAACTTCCAACAATATCACAAGATCAAAATATACATCAAGTTCAATTGAAAGCTAAACTCACCATGAAATAAAGGAAAGGAAAGAGAGATTATATAGGCAGTGCTGCAGAGGACAGAATAAAGTGCTATCAGAGCAAACTTAATAGTTTCAAATGACCAAAAGAATCAGAATAATACCAACTGGTAAAACAGAGAAACAAATGCTGATTTTCCTTTCAAAATATTATGGGATCAGAAGGCACTGCTTTTCTTAGCCAAGATACACAATATCAAACATTTAAGATAGAGATGAAATAATCATGTAAACTTAATTCGTCACCACCAATGGGGTCCTTTTCCTAAATGGGGAAACCAAAAATAGAAAAATGAAAGGAACCTAAAACAACTCTAAAAATAGAAACTATGAATAGAATAAGAACCTAATCAATTCCTCCTATAAGCAACCTAAACGAATGCTATACAATGGAAAACAACCTAAAACAGGGAATTGAAACTAAACAGATCCAAAAACAATGAAATAGAACCTAGAACACATCCAAAATATAGAAGCAATGTAAAGAAAAAAAAATGGAATAATACTAAGCTAAACAGATCCTAGTTACAAGTCTAAAAGCAGAACCTATAAGGAAAAGAATCCTAATAAAGAACCTAAGCAATTCCTAATAGAAATTTAAAAACAGAACCTATAAGGAAAAGAATCCTAAAGCACATTCCTATTTACAAAAGCTAAAAAAGAACGTGAAACAAACAACAAAAATAGAATAGATAAAGATCCAAATA
>NW_014543647.1:0-1516 GCF_000741045.1 Vigna radiata var. radiata | reverse complement strand
AAGATGTGCAATCAACATGGGGTGAAATTAAAAGACAATGGAACTTGAAATTAAATTGCTAAGTTAGAATTTAAATGCACATTATAACTTGAAATAAAANNAGCAAAACTTAACTAATAAATAAAATGCNATTNATCATATGGAAATACTTAAAATGAAATAAATAAAATTAAAATGCATCATGGAAATACTTACCTAATAAATAAATCACCACCCATCTTCTTATCCTAAACGGCAACGTGCTTCCTTTTCCAAAGCAATGAAATTACAATGTGCTTCTACTTTAAAANAAAGAAAAATCTAATCCTAGGTGGCGGCGTGTCTTCATGCTAAGAGAGAAAGAAACATTTGCTCCTCCCAAGAATCATAAAAGTTGAACGTTATATATGCTGTAGGACAATACACCGTGATGCCTATTCAAAGTAATTNATTCAAATTACAAATTATAAAAGCAAGGAAAGAGAAGTTGAAATCACGTGCTGCACCAAATTGCAATCAATGTTTTCTCTCCTAGTTTCTTGGATAAACACCTTTCTTCTTTTCTAAAGGCAAAATAGAAATTGAATATCCTCTGCATTATACCAGCTCACCTATTCATCTAATCTACTCTTCTTTAACTAAGAAATAAAGCAAATAAAAAAAAAGAAATTCTCTACCTAGTCACGTCCCATCCTCCTAGTCTACCAAATCCACTTCTACTATCATCAAATAATTAAAAGAAGCACTAAATGAATGAACCCATTACACCACGTACTCATTTCTCAAAATAAAAGAAAAGAAAAGCTAGCTACCAATGTCCCATCATCACATACTAATACCTAATCTTGTTTCTCCTATTTTTTTTTTTTAACGCTGCAGCCAATTAAAAGCAAGAAAATAAATCTTTCTTTCATTCAACCCATAAAAGAAAAACCGTGACAACATTCTCCAAAACCCCAAAAAAAATTGTTCCAACTCCCTCAAAAAAAAAAAAACGTTCAAAAATAAAATATGAAAACTCTAATGGTGAGTGGCGGCTGCAACTATTAAATCTCCAAACCGTGAGCAATCTCTTATAAGCCAAAAACAAGAAAATAAATGTACTGAGTAATTATAAAAGAAAAGAAGAATTTGCTTGTTCTAAGTGGGTGGCGGCTGGATGCCCTATTTTTCCTTCAGCCAAAGTCAAAGTGTAACATGCTTCAAAGAATAAATCAACTCCCTGGAGAAAATGTTGCAGCCCCCCAAAATTGGTCTGCCGAGAATGTCTTTGCAATGTGTCACGGCTGCCACCCTTCAACCTAGGATCATGTGTCCTAAAATGAGGTGGGGTCCACCCTAAAAGTAAACCCTAGGTGGTGCCATGTGTCTTACATAATTGGGCCCAACAACATAATTTTTAACAATGGGCCAATGTGCAAAAGTTTGTCTAAAAAGTTTTAACAATTAAAATTACAATACAACTAAAATTTAAAATGTCTAAATTTGAGAGTCTTGAATTTATTTGGTGTCCTCCAAATGTCCCAAATTGTGTTTC
>NW_014543646.1:0-1514 GCF_000741045.1 Vigna radiata var. radiata | reverse complement strand
AAATTTATATAACAAAGTAATCTTGTTCAATCCCTCCCATTTTATACAAATTTTCTTCAAACCATCAAACATTTATTTTCGTTATGCATAATTTTATCAATATTCATATTTATATCAAAACCATATACAATAATAAGTCGATAAATTAATAAAAGATTTATTTATTTATACTGAAATTATATTTTTCTAAAAGCATATTTTATTATAAGATAATTTATGCAAATATAGTAAGGGCTTATATTTCTAATCACTAAAAATAAATAAGTTGTTTTTTTAAGATAAACTTCTTTAAATTAATATATTTTATATGTTTACCTTTTGCTCATTACCAGAGTTAGAGTCAGGTATAGTTTACTAAGAGTTAAGTATTGCTTATCAAGTGTCGATTACCAAAATACATCATATGTATGTTACTTATTAAAACTTGTATGTAACCTATTAAGGCTTGTATGCTACTTGTGGAGGCTTATATATTGGCTACCAAGGCTTATATGTCGTTTGTTGAAGGATAATACCACCTATTGAAAGCAATGTGTTACCTATGAGACATTTGAGCTTACATGCGTGATCGTTTCGGCCACAAGCCGACTTGTCCGACTATTTCTACTCGGTCACAAGCCGACCTTGTTTCTATAGGCCACAAATTGGTATGTATGATCACTATTATCCAGTCATAAGTCAGCTCGTCTGGGTACCTTTTAAACTATCAAAGCTAATAGAGTATTACTTTAACTTAGCAAAATTTGGTTCAAACAATTGACTCATGAGGTAAATCGGTTGCCATTGGGCCTATCTAGACCCATATAGGTATGAGCTCATCTAGACCCATATATGTAAAGGTCCACAAACGTCATAATTAACCTATAAATAGTACAATGGTCGAGGTAAGTAATTTACGTTCATTATTACTACATTAATTGTTATTTGATGCGCCGACTAACTTGGACATCAGAGTGTCTTCTATATGCAAACTCATTTTCTATCTTGAACAAACGTGAACCTAGAACATCTCGATTTGAAGAGTAAGAAATTTTTACTAGAAAAAGTTTGAAGAATCTTTACGGGATCTACTCGGCCTTATAAGAATAATGGTGCCTAGAGTGGGGTCCAGGTATAAATTGTGAAGAAATTATGTGATACTAAGGAGAAGTAAGATGAACACATAATGTAAGTTAGAAATCCCTCTAATAAGGAGGACATGCTAATGTCAATGTACAAAGACTTTTTCGATAGATCTCGGTCTTGTTAGGCCTCGACGGCTCTCGACCATTTTCAACCTCTAACAGTGTTGCGTTTTTTATATATAATAATCTTTTTGAGAGTTAGTATCTATAATTTCTTTCACCATCTCTTTCAATTTTACTACTAAATCATCTTATAAGTCTCTCATCCAATTTTACTACTAAAAATATCTTATAAACTCCTTCTATATATAATAATTGCGTTGTTTCATTTTCATTGTTCAATGTAACCAAACAATAATTTGATTAAACTGAACAAACTTTTGAGTTGGT
>NW_014543645.1:0-1512 GCF_000741045.1 Vigna radiata var. radiata | reverse complement strand
ATAGCCTCTTCAATCTGCACCCAGAAAAGGAACAACAAAACACAAAACTAAACAGATTTCCCCAATCTAATTCCGATTCCAGCAAGCCACAAGCCAAGTTCTCACGGTCATCGACCATAACCACAATAACAAGAGCAAATGCTAATCAAGAAATCAATTCATTGAAAACACCTTTACCTTCCCTTACACTAAGTTGTGCGTTCCAAATCAATCAACACAAAATGAAACCCAATAAGCATGAGCACCGAGAATACTTGACAAGTTAAGAAGAGAGGGAAAAAGCTCTGTTGGTTGTGGTCTCTGTGATGCCGCAGGTACCGGTGAAGACTTTGGACAGTGCGTGGAATGAAGAGAGGAGGAGGGAACCTGACGCCGTAGCTGACGGTTTCCTCTGACGTGGGCAACGACGCGGCGACCGGTGGGTTTTGGCGGTGCCTTGACCTGCGACCTGTGGCGGCCATCGTCGTTCTCAAAAGGGTGGTGTTTCTTCCTCACGCGAAGAGGAAAAAAGGGAATAGTTGGATTGACGGTGGAGCTGGCGACGGCTTGAGCAGCGGCGCTGGTGATGGCTTGGGCAGCGGCACGGTGGCTGTTCGAGTGGTGGCTGAAGCGACAACATCCTTGCGGTGGCGACCCGCGTCGCCAACAGCACCTCCGATCGAGCTTGAACGACGTCACGACAACTGGTCGAGGGAGAGAAAACGCGGATGGCGGAGGTGAAACCTCTAGGGGTTTCTCGAAGGAGGAACTTAAGTCTCTGGAACGTGCAATGTTGAAATGAGAGGGAGAGCTTGAGGACCCCTCATGTTTCTGCTGTTGAATAAGCCTTGGGTCAGACCCTTGGGCTCTAGCTCTCTTTTTCCAAAAGTAAACAAAAATAAAACAAATCTCTTCTGCACCACCATCTGTTCTCACCCGTGCACCCCCAGCTCCCATCACACACCCTGTTGTGTTTCCTGGTTGGGCCTCAAGCCAGTTATCGTTTCTGTTTGAAACTCCCTTCCAATCCGCACATCTCATTTCTTATCTGACACCTCCTTTTGTCTGGGCTTAAGCCCATTCTGCCTCCAAAAAAAATCTCTATTCGTATCTGCATACCCCTGTTTCATATTCACACCCCGGGTCACTTGGGCTTAGGCCCAATCAGTTTTCTAAAATTAGTTTGTACACCCTCTTTCTATTTAAGTACTCCACACCTTTTTATTTTGTTTGCTTATTTTACTTTTTATCTTATTTTTGTTTTTTTTATTCTTTATTATTATTTATTTATTTATCTTGTTACTTTTATTTTTTTATTTATTTCTCTGTTTTTCCTTTTTCTGTTTTAAATATCTATCTACTTTTTGAATATGTAAATACTAAAAAACAACATAAAGATATTTTTTTTTCAACAAAAGTTTATTTTAAAAGGTTTAACCACACGTGCGACCGTTCGCGTAGGCCTTGTGCTAAAAGCCTTTTCTCCTTTCTTTCACAAAAATAAAAAATATGTTTTAAAAGGTTTAAGCACAC
>NW_014543644.1:0-8178 GCF_000741045.1 Vigna radiata var. radiata | reverse complement strand
TATATATATATATATATATATATATATAATAATAATAATAATTTAATATAATATAGATATAATTACGTAGGTTAATGAATTATATTCATATAATATAGTTACATATAAAACAAATTAGTAGCACATATAAATTATATTAATATTATACAAAAGTACGTATGTTATTATATTTTATTAATATAAAATAGTTTTATATATAATAATAGGTTCGTATAATATAATGTTATAATATTATAATATGAATGTTGGTTTAATATAAATTAAAAATGTTTCTGTAATGGTCTAATAGAAAATTTATGATAAAAGTATAGTTTAATATAATTATTATAATATAGCTGAAAGAAACAAGGTTTTATATCTGTACAGGGTTTAGGCATTGGAAATAAATTGTAAAAGATTATGGTATTGATTAACTTAGATTAAATTAGGGAGTAGTTATTTTTATAATTTGTGATTGGTGAGTAAGGTATTGTTGAGATTATGTATATGTTGATTGTGACAAAAAGTATATGATTAAAAAGTGATGAAAGTATGATCCCAGTGGTAAACTAAGTTCCATTTGTGCAGAATCTCTTGGTGAGATTCTTAGTGTTTTAGAATGAAAGTAGGAACTTAGTCTTGGGGGTCTTCCTGACGCTCCAATGGTCTTTCTTCTCACGTAGAGAGGACTGAACCATGTGGTGAGGAGTAGGAGGAGGTCTTAGTCTTGGAGGCTTCCATCATGCTCCAGGGCACGGAATAGACTAACCTCGTGAGTGTGGCAGGGCGGGCGAGCCCAGGGCGGGGGAGCCCAAGGCGGTGTAGCCTAAGTATCACAACCCACCATGGGTGCATGACCCGCCATAGCTCGACTATCATTCTAAATTCCGGACGAGTCAAGTCTAGTATTTAACATGATAGGATGAATGTTTTATATTGTTTGCTTTAAATTAATATCTTGTATGTACATGCTCTTAATTGTATGCTTTTTATATAATTAGCTCACCCTTGCAATTGCTTGTGTTTGTGCCATGTTTGAGTTTGTTTCCCTTGCGATGATCATCCACTTGGATGGGAGCAGATGGCGAGGAGATACTTTGGAAACAGCTCTTGATGGGGAAGGAAATGTTGTTGCCTAGTTCTCTAGGCTTTAATTATCTTATCCTAGGATATTTTGAAGAAACTTTGTCATGTTCTAAGTTTTAAACTCTCTGTATTTTAAGGGAGAAACTCTAGTACTCCAAGTTTCCAAATTTTATTGTTTAAGGATGACTATAATCCTATTACTCTTAATTGCTTTCTAGTATTATTCATGGTGATGCCTTTATTATATTATATATCTTTATAATATAATTGGGATGTCACATTAATGGTATCCGCCCGGTTTACGCTATGAAGATTTCTCAAATGTCGTTTTCGGGCCGATATCGTTGAACCCCTACCCGCAAATCCTCCTGAAGACGTTCCTCCTTGACATTGAACAAACCTCTGTAAGTGGCCAGCTTGGATCAAACTCTCCAGCTTGTCCTTCAGAGTAGTGCAATCCTCGGTGGTATGTCCTCTGTTTTGATGGTACCGATAATATTTACTCTTATCGGTGCTTAAAGGTGTCAGTATTTAGACCGCTACCAGCAAATTAGCTCTTAACGCTTCTTCCACAACTCTAACCCGGGGAGCATTCAATGGAGTATGATGAACATATTTTGGAATCCTAGGTTGATCTCCACCTCGATGATTGCTTCTCCTCTCATTTCTCCCGAATGATTGTCTAACATTCCTGTCTCTTCCCCTTCGGATTAACGGCTCCATTTCCTCTCTCCCCCGTTGATGAGCTATGCCTTCTTCGACACGAATAAAACTTGCCAACCTGTTTTGCAGCTCATCCATTGTTTGAGGTTCTTCTGCATACAAATAATCAACAAATGGACCCGATCTCAAAGTTGTTGTCAACACACTTACAATCAGCCTCTGATCTGCATTTCTTACTTGTCGAGCCGTTCGATTAAACCGATCCATAAACATCTTAAGGGATTCCTCCCTCCCTTGCTTCATCCTTACTAACGTCGTATATGTCAAACCTGGAGCCTTACTCGACGCGTACTGTTGGATAAACAGTTGTCTCAACGTGACGAAACTGTCTATCGTTCCCGGTGGGAGCGAATGGAACCAGTCTAACGCCTCCTCTTTCAACGAAAGAGAGAAAACCCTACACCACACCAACTCATTCGATGAATACACAACCATGGCATCCACAAAAGAACGCAGATGCTTGACCGGATCGGTTGAACCTCCATACTTCTATATTGATGGCAACATTTTGTTCTCCGGTATAACAACTCTCATGACTCGTGCTGTGAAAGGATGGAGCCCTTCGGCCTGGTCGGGCTGTTCAACTATTGTCCGACCATTAAGTGATGGATTTTGCTCTCCAGATTCGTCTTGTTGCTCCTCTTCATTACCATTCACGCCATCAAGGTTTTCATTTTCTCTGCGTCCACCCCGGCCTCCATTGCGCCCGCTCGGTCCACCCTACCCACGTCCACATTTACCTTGCCCTCCTCGTCCTCTCCCACGTCCACCTCCCCCTCCTCCACGTACCCCAAATCCTGCATTGTTGTCTCCTCTCACTCCATTTTCATCGGCCAAGGGATTATCCTCCTCTCCACTATTAGATTTGATAGTTTCAACATTCACGGATTGAACAGATGGTCCACCTCCCACATTGCCCCGTTCAGCCCTCATCGTCGCCATCTCTGCCCTCATTTCTTGCATCTGCCTTTGCATTTCCTGCAATAGCTGCAAGGGAATCTCTCCTGTCATCGTGTTCGTGTTTGGGTTGTAGTAAGAATCTCGGGCCCCACGGTGGGCGCCAAAATGTTTCGGATGTAAGGCCCAAAACCGAACTCAATCCCAACTGTCTTTGCCACAGTCTTCACCATTCCTCTCCAAAGATCCTATCGCCTTTTGTACTGATCGGTGACAACCTGTACATTAGCACTCTAACGCTCAAGTCAGCAAAGTCACCGTAGAATCAGTGCGAAATGCAATTAGATCCAAAAGTCAAATACCTGGCTAACATTTCTGTATTTATAGGCATCAGGCTCAAGTAATGGGCATTAACTACTTGTAACCGCTGATCCACAATCCCACAAGATTTGCCTCCTAGTTGTAACCGTTGTTGACGTGCCCACAGAATTCGCCTCACCAATCAAACATACCTTTACCTTACACTCACACTTCCTCCTAGATCACCCGACCGACCTACCAACCATGCCGATCGACTCCTAAGCTTTCCCGATCGATTCCCATTATACCTATTGCCAACTCACCTTGCTTTCTCTTAACCGACCACCCCATTTTCCTATACAAGCCAACCGACCACCCCCGTACACTACAATACTCATTATAAAGAAAAAAAAAATGATTTATTAGATGAAGAAATGTAAATGTGAATTGTTACTTTGACAGAGACTAAAATAAATGGATAACAATTTGAAGCATACATTGGTGGTTTCGCATTATGACTATTCTCTGAGAAAGTTGACACTTAGCATTTTAATATATATATGTAAAAGATATGAAAATTTCATTTCTTAATTCTTATTTTTAATGTGTCCCTTTCAATCTCAACGTCAAACTTCTTTCATGGTTGGTGAGTGCCACAGTGGATTAAACTCCATCTTTGTGAATTATGACTAAAATTTCTTCATTCTTCCCAATTTTATAATTTTTTTAATAATTCTATTCATACACGAAACAAATGAAAATGAATACGGAAAAGAAAACCACTTATAAGAACAAATTACATTTAACTATGACCATTGCTTAAAGGGAAAATACATTCCCAAGCAGATTAAAAAATAACAACAGAAAGCGATTGAGGGAAAAAAAGTCAGAATTTTTTCTTTTTTGCAATACTCGTACTAAATACCAGTCATGCACTACATGCCCCATATCAAGCCTTTCATTTGATACAGGAATGGTGGTGCACTTGACACCCTTCCACTTACAGAAGCTCATCCCCGACCACCCCGACGGCGTGGGACTCAAGGCTTTAGCAAGCTTGAGATCCAGAAGTAGCGTTAGAGTGAGCGACTGCGAAGAGATGTTGATGCTGATTGAAGCTACCGGCATGGTCTCAGTCCCTAGGGTAGGCAGTGCCACCATAGATGATCAACTTAGGCCAGAAATCCAAGGCTTTCTCCTCCTGTGGGCGGAGAAGCAGAGTAGGGTTGGACGTAAAAGATGAGGCAGAAGAAGAAAAGGAAGGTAATAAAACATAGACCAACCCTTTGTTTATATAAGGCTTAGAAGTCTGAATCAGAGACCACTTAACAGAAACAAGACAGCTCAGCTTATTAAAAGTTTTGGCTTAATAATTTTGTGCTTTACACATAAACCTAATAGAGTGTACTCCCTCTCGGCAAAATAATTACTACACTCAGACATTTGATTTTAACTAGCTCCGTCCAACTTTAAAAGAAGCAAAAAAGAAGTACGTAGTGATTCTAAAGTCCAGTTGGAAATGTTTAAGTGATTATTAGAAAGTAAGATTGTTTGTGTTGAAACTTTTTTGTTGTATTTCTACAGTTTTATATCTTTGGTATATTTAAAACGAAAAGGGAAAAGCTACACTCAATTTTCCTATGGAAGGTGCCAAGCTCTTAGGCTCCGTTCATTACTTTCTCACCAATTTCAGAGGTTCTTCTATCACTCATTTAAGGGATCAGATTTTCAAATATTAATATTAACGTATTCATATAATGTTTGTGTTATGATGATGGTTACCATTTTCCAAACTTGCTGTCTTATTTAGCCAAAAAATCATCATGCTTATCACATATGCTAATGACAACCGCATGTTACATTAAACTAAATGTTTCTACGTGAATCAATGATGTGAGTGAGACCTAGCTATGTATACAAACAAACGTTTATAGTGCATGATGAAGGGTGTGTAACATATGAATATGAATGTTGGAGTACGTTGAGGTGATGAACAACGAAGTGAACAATGCCAGATTCAAGATAAAAAATTATGAACATGGTTGATCACAGTGTACTGTGAAAGTGATTGAGCGATTGGTGTTGGAAGAAAAATGGAAAAAAGAAAGGACAATCCTACTTTGATAACTCTTTTTTAACAACTTTTTTATAACAGGACACGTGTCATCATTTTATTGGTCTGTTTGAATTTATCTTTAAAAAAATATTTAAAACGGACCAATCATAAACTCTCATCTATGCGTTGTCAAAAAATTATCAAAAAAACTGTTAAAAAGACTTAAAAAAAAAAAAGAGAAAGTTGAAAGATGAAGGGTGAATGGTGTGAGATGCTTTTCCATTTAAAGGTGAAGAACATCTGCATCAATAATAATAACACCTACATCGCATTCCAATTTGGCATTGCCATTTAAAGATGTCACATCTCATTGGACCGTAACCTGTTGCAGAGTCTAAGATGTTTGTATTCTTAAAAGTGCTTTTACACAAAAATAACATGAAATAAACCGAAGAAAATCTGACAACTAACACGTTCGTTAAAACAATTATTAAAACACAGTATTATGATGTTCTGAATATCCCTCTCCTTTATGTTAAAAAGGCAGGCCAGTATTTAATTCTCTTTATATTTCTATTAAATAATAATTAGTAATGATATTGAGTTCTCAGTCACACTTCTATTAATTCGGAATATTTTTCAATATGATTGATTGCAAATTGAGAACATTTAACATTTTGAGGGAAAACATATTGAAGGAGTAGTTTAGTATGCACTGCTAGCGAACATGTACATTTACTCCTTATAGTTTTACAGGTGTTGTTATTGATGTGCAAGGTCTCATTGTTAAAGAAACTTTTTTCTTGACGGACAATTATATTTTAACAATTATTTTTGACAATTTTTTTGATAACAGGATATGTGTCATCATTTCATTGGTCCGTTTGAATTTATTTTAAAAAAGTATTTAAAATGAACCAATAATAAACTGTCATGTTGTCAAAAAATTGTCAAAAAAAATTGTTAAAGAAACTTTTTCCTTAACGAAATTCTAGCCTTCATGTCAGAAAAAATAAAAAGAATTATAATTTATATGCGCTAAGACTTCCGATAACATAAATCTTATAATTTAATAAGTTCCTTTTTCAATTTAAATTTATCCGCAATTTAATAAAGAATAAAAGTGAAATATTATACACAAAAACCATTGTTTGCTTAAATTCTTTACTTTGCCAGAAGACTTTAGCATCTGTCATTAGTATGATAAAGAAGTATATACCAATTCTTTGCTGAAAAAACAGGCTTTCTCTCTGTTCTGTTTTTCTCTCTTACAACCCTGATGGCTTTCTCTCTTCACGATGGTTTGCCTTCATTTTATAATGAATGAAGAACAACCGTGATATTTCTCAGCAATAACTTGTATACCTGAAATAGTTATAAGAAAAGAAACTCCAACAAACTTTTCTATAAAGAATTTGTCTCTTATTTACTAATTGTCCACACTTTCCCTCAACTTAGTATATGACAACTGGAAACAATAATAATATTCACTTCACACCAACGTATATCTATAATTAAATTTAGCGCAACCATCAAAAGCCTCAAAAATAAAGTACGACTCAATAAATAAAATACTTAAGCTTTTATATGTATAATATATAATAAGTAATATATATATATATATATATATATATATATATATATATATTTTGACGAATCACTGAAACGAGTCTTGATTTTCAGATTTTTTTTTTTATATATAAATTAATATATAATTTATTAACAAGTTTTTTTATGAAGTGTTACATGGCACTATAAAAAATAAAAAATGAAAAAAGAAATAAGCTATAAAATAGATAATGACATAAATATTTGGATCTCGATATTTTGACACTATTCTCTTGACACACTTTTGACACTCTGACGTGTCGATATCTGATTGGTTTTTTTTTTAAAAAAAAAAATTAAAATGTAACGTCATTTATGAATAATGCTTTGGATTTTTTACATTCCAGGTTTGTCCTTGCCTAGATTTATCTTTCTCTTTCTTCTCTGTTTCATCACATTTCGAGTTCTCCCACTTCCACTTTTTCCATTTTCGAATTCTCCCTCTTCCACTTTCTCCATTTTCGAGTTCTCTGTGTTCCAGTTTCTCCATTTTCGACTTCTCGGTCTTCCAGTTTGTCCATTCTGATAGGTTTGTGGGTGGCGCTGTCATTGCATGATTTGGTTGTTGGTGTGTTCGTTGTGTGCTTTTTGAGAAATGGCGAGTTCTTCGAGTAGGGTAAGCGCTTCCATCCTTGGTGGGTTATGGTGTTAAGTGTTTGGTAATTGGAGTTTGGGTTTTGTGTGTTTTTTTCATTTAGGGTTTTAAATTTTTGGGTTTTTGAATTTGTGTGCAGATGACGGTTCGTCACTCAGTTTCAACAAAGTACACATGTAGTTTGAACAAACTAGTGAACAAACACATGTAGTTTAGTTGCAGAACTTAAAAGGAGGGTTGTTGTGTTGGAGGAAGAGGTGGCATTTGAGAAAGCTAGACGAAGAAGACCAGAGGATGGTGGACAGAGTGTGCCTTGTGAAAAACCGTCCATCTCCCCAAGAGGCTTCTCCCCAGGCGGCATCACCCCGGGCGGCATCTCCTCGGGAGGCATCTCCCAAAAAGGCATGTCCATCGATCGTCCTCCAATAAAGACATATGTGAGGATGGGGTCACGAAGGCGTTACAAGACTAGAGCGCTTAGGACTCCTTATGTAGGATTGCTTAGAATAAAAAATGAATGATATTTGTAAATATTTCTTAAGAGATTGTAATATCCAGAAATTGTAACATGAACATATGTTTTGTAATTTGGTTTGTATTTTGATGAATGTTATAAAAATGGAAGTTGCCTTTATTAAGATATTGTTAATTAATAAACTTTGCATTGAAATGTAGTATTAATGTATTTGCCTTTATTAACATGATTTTTAGTTGAAGACGTGAATTGAAGTCCTTAGGCACTGATGCAGCAAAAAACCATGTGGAAATCGTTTACCATTGCATTCATGATAAAACAATTGCAGAGAAGCAGCATGGTCCTCTCGTTCAAAATTGTGGTCCCTTCTGCCCAGGTTTGTGTCCAAATCCTGGATTTGGCTCGCGTAATCGTTTACAATGTCCTTGTAAACGATTACAAGTTTGTGGACTTCACCCA
>NW_014543643.1:1857-8497 GCF_000741045.1 Vigna radiata var. radiata | reverse complement strand
TGATTTCATGAACCTGTTGAGCCTTTTTATCATGAGTCTCAGATTTTCTTCATCTTCTAAGTCTTCATCTTCTATTTTGTTCTTGCTCCTTTCTACCTCAGATTTTAAGGCTAGACTCTTTTTCTTGGTTTTGGCTTTTGCTTCTTCTTCATCAAGTCTTCCAAGATCAAGCTCATGCTCTCTCAATTTTCCGAATAATGCCGCCATAGTCATTGTGTTGAGGTTTTGTCACTCAGAAATTGCAATCACTTTTGGTTGCCACGACCTGTCTAAATAGATTGAGTTGTTGAATTTGTGTATTTGAGCTTGTTGAAATTGTTGCGTTGTGGTATAGTTGCTTGATTTTGTTCTGAAATCTTATTGTTTACCATGAGAAAATTCTAATGCGATTGTTTGTTAAATGGTACTTGATTGTTTCTTTTTCCTTTTATTGTTTCTTTCCTTCTTATAAGCTTTAATTAGGAGTTGTTTACTATGAGAAAATTCTAATTGCACTGTTTTGTTTTTGTTGTCTATGTTGTATATAGTCTAGGTAATTCTGTTGGGCTCTTTTAGGTGCTTTTAGGTTGTGTTTTATGCTTATCTTCATTCTTTTCTGAATTCATTCAAGTTTTAGCATCATTTCCTTAGATTAGAGTTGTCAAAAGTAGACTTAGCTTTAGATTTAGGCAGAGGTAGTTCTAGCATTGATTTTTCAGTCTCTAGTTCATTTCAATTCAGTAATTTTTGCATAGGATGAGTAGCAAGTCAGTTTTAACAAATTCTTAAACCCTTGAGAGATTTTGGGCCAGTTTTTGTCTTTCTTGTGTAATACATACATGTTTAATTATCATTCTGATTTTGCATTGAATCTTTATTGATGTTTTTGCTCTTGGTAACTTTGAATATGATCTAGGCATCCTTCGCTTTTCCATTTTAGCTTACCCATTTTATTTTCTTACCATTGCACCTTATTTTGAATCTTAGCCTATTTTCTTTTCTTGTTTCCATCCATTTCAAGCCATTTCCCCCCAACCAATCATTCCTTAGAGACTTGTGAGATGTAGGGAGAGGTCTAGAACTTGGTGAATGCATGAAAACTAATGAGGCCAGAGGTGAAAAGAAAAGAAAAATGATGTGAGAAAAATTTAGTTGTGCTGAAAAGAATGAACAAGTCTGAAAATGAGAAAAAGATCAGAAAAAGAAATTGAAAAAGAGACTTGAAAAGAATTTCTGGGGAAGAGAACCAGAGAAAAAGGAAAAATTTGTAGGTTGGCCAAATTTTGAGAAACTACTGCACTGAGTTCTAGTTTTCTCCCTTCTTTTTCACATTTCTCTAGTCATTTCAGTTCCCATCCTTTTCTAATTTACCATTTCATTCCATGTACATTACAAGTCATTTAAGACCTAGTGATTTAGAGAAACTTTGAGTCAAGCACTTTCATGTAGAGTCTCTTCAAAGTTGTAAACGGTAGTTGGCATGACATGATTGAGTGAAACAGGATATCCTCTAAACACTTGAGTGATTGAGTGCATACACTGCATCCTGTGAGGTTAAGGCTGACTGCTACTTTTCCATATGTTTGCTTTGCTGATTTTGATTGGATTGAGCTGTTATACTTGCTGGAATTGCTGAAGCTTGAGTTTGAAGTTAGGAATACTTTTGTGCGGTTCTGATTTGTTGAAATAACAAGAATTGACGTGGTTTGACAAGTTTGAGTAAGCTTAAGTAGAATTTAGAAGTTGCCTAGGTTGTCGTTAGTTTTTTCTTTGTAAATTGAGTCATTTGTTTTTCTTTTTAGTTTAGTTTGTCCCTGCCCAATGTGGGGGTGTGATAACTCCCAAATTTTGCTTCTTTTTTTTTTTTTTGTGCTTAGGAGTCTATGTTAGTCCAATTTAGTTTCTAATTGTCTAAAATTAGGTTAGTTTTAAAAGATTTCTTTAAATTTGTAGTTTTGTACAATTTTAGTTAAAAATAGATTTTTAGATGTAAATTTTAGTCTTTGTTAATAATTAGAAAATTTATATTTTTTTTTAGAAAATTTTTAATAAAAATTTTCCTTTTTAATTGTTAAATTCCTTTTCTTTTCTTTAATTGATTTTTTTTCTTTTTCTTTGATGCAGATATGAAATAAAATGGGATGCTACACTCAGATTGGGCTTTAGTGATTAGGCTGAAATGAAACTGCACTGGGCCACTTGGTATGAGCTGCAAAGTTGTTGTCACTAGTGGGATCAATTGAAAAGGAATTGTGCTGAATTGGTAATGAAATTTGGCCGCACTGGTTTGGGCCCATGGATTAGTAATACTGCACATTGTGAAAAAGCTTGGCTAAAGTTGTCTTTGGAAGGGAACTGGTCTGATGCAAAATACTGGGAATTGGGTAGGTGGGCTGATTCAAATTAGTGGAACGACAGTGTTTTGGCATTGCAACTGCTAGGGGGTCTCTGATTTGAAATTCATTTTGACGAAATAAAGAACTCTCTCGAGCATATGAGGAAGAAAAAAGAAAACTCAAAGCTAGGGCTTAAGCAGAGTGAAAGAACGAAGAGAGGGAGCTTCAATAGCTCAAGGGAGAAGGCTGGTCTGCAGAGGAAATGAACTCAAACTGACCGCAGCTGCCCGATAAAGAGGATTGAATGGCTAAAAACGCGAGTTGGAAGAAAAAGAAGGTTGGCCCTCCGATTAGAACCTCAAAGCGTCTCTTGCAAGTTTCTTCTTCCCTTTTCCCTCTTTCATTTTTTTCTTCTTTCTTCAACCCTATATATAGGGGTTTCTACCATGTAAATAAGACTCTCTTAGACCTTCGAACATACACTCTCTGTCATTTTTTGTTTCCTCTTTAGTTTAGGGTTTCATTTTTCTTGCCTTTTGGAGCAAATCTCGTGGTGGTGACAGCCCGTGGTGGCTCCAATTGCAAGTTCTGTTTGGTACATTTTCATTTGTTCATTGTTCCTCGTTAATAATACTTCCATTCTTGATGTTTCCATGTGTTAAGTGTGTGTGATAATTCTGTTGTTTTAATTCTTTTCAATGTTTTCGTATTCTCGTGTGCGTATGTGAATATTGTGATTTGGAAATCAATTGAACTTGTAAATCTACACTTCCATAATTCCTTTTTGGAGTTAAACGACCCCGAGGTGGGCGTGAATTCACCAGAGGTCTTCTCGAGTTAGATAGAAGTTCAATAAATAGAAAATCTATTTTTAATCATGTTGTTTTAGTTTCTGTTAAATGTTGTTTGTAGATATGGTTAAAACTGATGAAGTTGAATGGAATTTGTTTTGATTTGGTACATTAATTTAATGTTATTCATTATAAGTTCAATATTAAAACGTGAGACCCCGAGGTGGGCATTTTATGAACGGGATGTATTCTTGTATAATAACAAATCAATTGATACACCATTCCAAGCATTTCAGTTCAAATTTATGATTTTTATCCAATGACTTTGTTCTGTTTAGTGTTTTAGGTTANGTTTTTCAATCTGACTTCCATGATCAGATTTTAGGTATTGTTCATGCATACTTTAGTTAGTTTCTGTTTGATAGAATTCATGTTAATAGGTTGATTGAGATAATTGTAGAATAGGTTTCAGAATTTGATCTTGGTTAGAAACAAGAGTTAAAGTTGGATTTACTTTGGTTTGCTGAATTGATTGGAAGATGACATATTTAGAGTTCATCAAATGAACTTTAAAACCCTGTGATGGGCTTAACTTTCCAAGATGTCTTCCTGAAAACTGATCACACATTCTTTGCAGTGATCCACATGAATTTGATTCTAGTTTCTGTTCTAAGTAGTGTTTCTTATTTTGTTTCTTTGAATTTGGTATTCCTGTGAATAGAGATTAAATACATTGGCTTAGATGGTGAAATTTTACATTCTTTTGGTTCTGTTATGTGTATATATCATTTCTTTTCATTAAATTGTTCATTACTTTAGTGTATGTTTTATTTTTTACATTTTATTTCTTTGTTGTCTTTGTTTTCATTCAATTTTAATCTTCCCCACCTTGCATTAGTAAATAATTAGTTAGTAAATAGAATAAAAGCAAGAATTAACCAAACACTTTGAACGTAATTGTACCGAGTCCGAGGATTGATACCTAGGTTGTCCCTATACTTCATTAGTGGGGAAATCTAGTTTGTTCTAATTTTAGGCGACAAAAAAATATCAGTTTAACAAACGTTTAGGCCTAAGAGTTCCTTGGGAAATGGTATCTGGACTTACTGTCTATTATTACTTGATACGATCTGGTACACTTGTCAGGGTGTTAACAATGGATGGTAATAATGGATATGTGTATGGACTAAGTACGTGGTGAAAGGTATTCCATGGAAAAATCCTTGTCGTTTTATAGTGTGATGGATTCAGCCTTAATAGGGGATGATTCTAACACTCTTAATAAGGATTCAACCTCAAGTAGAGAAGGGAGGCATATGTCGTGGAGAGTATTACGAGATCCTTAGTCTAGTGTTTGTTTCTTGGCCATAGATGTTTGATGGATTAACCTTGATATGAGTGAGTTGTTTCACCACACATGGGTGCAGCTCCCTTAAGAGTTCGATATCAATACATGTATCCAAATAGTTAAGTCTATAAATGATTATGTCTTAGGAATGATGGATTTATCTGTGTTATATGGTGACTTCTATAAAAGTGATCACCTTAATGGTGTGAATAAATAGAGATGTTCTAAGTTGAGTCTAGGCGTGGTAGTCAAATATCAGGAGTGGTGCGAATACTTAGTGAAAATTTAGGCGTGGTAGTCTAGTATTGGGAGTGGTGCGAATACCCAAACTAGGAATTATGAGAATACTCAGTTGTAATCTTTTGAAGATTATAGTAGAACCCCCTGCGAAGGAGAGTGAATGTAGCTTGGTTAGAGTAAACAAGTATAAAAATAATTTTACATTTATCTCTTCTCTTACCTAAATATTTCTTTTAAAAAAACCTACAGTTGTGCCTTTATTTCCAAATACAAGAACTCTCCAAGCTAAACGATTATCTTCAACTAAGGAAGTTTTTATAAAATGCTACAGTGTCCATTCTAAATAGCACGACAAAAACAATTATTGTTTGCAACTCTTATTAGGTCAAGCATCTAAGCTTTCATAAGATATAATCAAAGTTGGACTACGTGCTACACTAAAAGGGTTGCGAAAAGAATTTTTCCATTAATACTATTCAACTCCTTCTAATGTTTTTCACGTGTTTCAAGTTATATTTGGATAATTGTAACAGTTCATATGTATGTTTTATATTTCATTATTCTAGTTTTATTAAACGTGTGATTAATCCTATAATAACGTTAGTACCATTAAAATTTTAGGATGTTACATCATAATATTCCTTTATTTCTTTTATAAATTTTTAAGATTTTGTCATAATTTCAAATGTAATAAATAATAATAATAATAATAATAATAATAATAATAAAACTTAATTAGGTTATTTTTAATTTATTCTTTTTATCTACATTTTTATAACTGATTTAGATTTTGTAATAATTTTGAGTGTGACAAATAATAATAATACAATTTAATGTTTGAGTTTAACTGCAAATAAGAAAGGATGGATAACATGCACAAAACCTTGACCTTTAAAAAAAATATAGGATAAGATAAAATAAACTAAAATAAAATAAAATAAAATACAATAAAATATAATCAATTAAAATAAAATAAAATAACCTAAAGTGACAAAAATAGAACAAACATAAATTCTTATAATTAGATATGCCCTTTCTCAAATTAATAAATATATTTTTTAGAATTTTTCATTTTGCATTTTCGCTTGCTTTATTTTAAAGTTAATTTTATTCTTACTTTTTCTATTAGTGTTGTTAAGAGGAAAATTACGTCTTGACAATATAATAATGATATAATGAATTAAAAATAATATAATAATTAATTATTATGTTTTAGAATATTTAAAATTAAATAATGTATAATGAAACAAAATTGAAAAGAAATGTTTTCTATCAAGGAATATTTTCATCTAAAATATGATAAGAAAATACATTTAGCGATAATATATTGTTCCAATTTTATTCGCACATAAAGGTAAAAGAAGAAAATTCAGAGCAAATTTAAAAATAATAACGGGTGAGTTTGAAGATAACTATGATCCATATTTGGCAATACCATATGCTACTAACATTGGCAGCCATATGTATTATTGAAGAAACAAGAGCATAAAATGGATGTGTTTGTTGGATTACACCCCAATTAATAAGTTGGATAGTTGTTAACGAATCACTTTCAACAATCAAGTTATTATATCCCATTGATATCCCTATTTCCATTCCAAGCTTNATTGCAAATAATTCAGCTTTCTGAATCAATTCTTAACACATTAGAGAAGGCAAAAGGAAATTCACCATCAGAATCTCTAATAACATCTCCTGTAGTGGCCTTTTTTCCGCCCCAAGTATAAGCTCCATCACAATTAATTTTAACACATCCTTTTAGAGGTGGTATCCTGATAACGGTAATTTTTACCACCTATGAGGTTCATTTTAAAGACAATACCAACTCTCCTTTAGCTTATTAGTTGCTTAAATACTCTCTTTTATCTTGTTTTAATGTTTATTTATATTTTAGACTACACTGATATATATATATATATACATACATACATATATATATATATATA
>NW_014543643.1:0-1637 GCF_000741045.1 Vigna radiata var. radiata | reverse complement strand
AAATCCTTACCCACCTCTCTCATTCCTCTCAACCCTTTCTCATTCATCTCTTTCACTCCAACCTTTTCTCTGTCATCCCTACTCTAGCCCCAATTGAAAAAAATCAAAAACACTTGCCTTATTTTAATAATTTTCATTCTCAAAACTAAAAGAAGAAATCCCAAACCCTTACTCACCTCCTTATTCCTCTCAGCCCTTTCTCCTTCATCTCTCTCACTCAAACATTTTCCCTATCATCTCTGCACTAGCTCCAACTAAAGAACACTCATTATTAAATAAAATGGTTAGAGAAAAAAAAATACTTACATAAATAAAAAAATTAAAGCACCTAATNTTTTCTTTATATAATTTTAAATAAAATTTCAAGATTTAGAATTTTTATTGTTTGATTTTATTGTTGAGAATTTTATTGTATTTTGATTTGTTTTTTCATTAGTAAAGGAAAACAAGTTAATGAATTTCTACCAAAAAAATGAAATGGCCACGGAGCAATGTTACGTAGTAGTCTCAGAATGTAAAGGAAGGATGCTCATAAGTCTTGGTGCAAGTTGTGCCCGTCGGCTGTAAAATATATAGTGAAGATAATGAAATTAAAGAGGTTTTGAATGAACTTTTTTTCGGAAGGTGAATATATCAATGACTCAACTCTTTACAAAAGTAAATCATTTAATAATGAGTGTTTTTTTAGTTGGGGCTAGTGCAAAGATGACAGAGAAAATGTTTAAGTGAGAGAGATGAAAGAGAAAGGGTTAAGAGGAATGAAGGAAGTGAGTAAAGGTTTGGGGTTTCTTTTTTTAGTTTTGAGAATGAAAATTATTAAAATAAGGCAACTGTTTCTGATTTTTTTCAATTGGGGCTAGAGTAGGGATGACAGAGAAAAGGTTGGAGTGAAAGACATGAAAGAGAAAAGGTTAAGAGGAATGAAAGAGATGGGTAAGGGTCTATGGGTTTCATTTTTTATTTTTTTTATTTTGAGAATGAAAATTATTAAAATATCCTTAACCTTAAAACATAGAATTCATGATTAATAAGAATATTTTTGTCTACTGAATCCCGATACACGTTACTAAAATATACCAATTGAAAAATAGACATACGTAAGTTAGCAAACCCAAATATATATATATATATATATATATATATATATATATATATATATATATATATATATGTCTTTTCCATCAATTTCTAGTATTCTTGTTTTTAATCTTAAAGCTTGCATGTAATTGGGATGTTATTTGATATTTGATTCATGGGTATGGGAATATATCTTCTGTAATTTAGAATTGAAATAAGAGTCTTAGTAGCTCATTGATTCTAGGGTGGAAAATGATCCTCTTGTTGTCTCAGATCTTAGCTCTTAATGTAGGTTAACTTGTGGAGTGATCAAGGGATTGACGCTTAGCTAGAACACTTAGGCTCTTTCACCTAAGGGATTATTTGGGCTAGATTAATTGTTTGAATTGACTTTAGTAATTTGATGGAGTGGAGATGAAATTGTGTATGCACAAGAGTGAATTGGTGAAACCTAACCTTAGTAATGTCATTTCATATCATTTCTAGCCTATTGCATTCTTAAGTGTCATCAAACACCAAAGTACAACTTTGTATATTTGAAATTTTATCTTCTTTTCACT
>NW_014543642.1:9893-10530 GCF_000741045.1 Vigna radiata var. radiata | reverse complement strand
CACGAACCTTGGTGAAGTTCACTAAAATCTGCCACATAAAACACTCTTGTAATCGATTACAATAGGCTTGTAATCGATTACGCGAGCCATATTCCTTTTTTGGACATCATGTTGTACTGAAAGAACCACCTGTGGTAATGTGGGGGACCACAGGTGATTTTGGGTGTTAAACAAGTTGTCCATAACCTGAGTAGCACTCGTTTACAGGGCCATTGTAAACGATTACATTGCACACTTTACTACCATTATCTTCACCAATTCAACTATATTCATCAAATCACAACCATTAATTCATTTTTTTCCACAAACATTATCACTTGGAAATGAAATTATAAAGCACTTCAATAAAAGACACATTTTATTTCCAATTACATAAATGTATTGAACCAAACATGGATGTTCTATATATTGAACCAAATAGGTTTAATTACAACATCTTTTTTCTTGTCCTAACACTCAAGTCTAATACAATAATTAGTCGTTTTTCTTTCTAACTACTACATTTCCGGTGTATAGTGTCCTAAGTGCTTGGCTCTTAAAACGCCTTCTTGAACCAATCCTAACATAAGTCTTCAGTTGTGATTGGTTGTTGGACATTCCACCCGGTGCATTTGGCGACATTGCATCTTCTTGAACC
>NW_014543642.1:4825-5133 GCF_000741045.1 Vigna radiata var. radiata | reverse complement strand
ACAATAGGCTTGTAATCGATTACGCGAGCCATATTCCAGTTTTGGACATCCTGTTGTACTGAAGGAACCACTTGTGGTAACGTGGGGGACCACGGGTGATTTTTTGTGTTGTTTAAGACAACTTGACCTGTTTTTGGTATAAGTGTGAGTGTAGGGTTGGATGTGATGCTTGGGAAACCCCATGATGTAGGAGGGGTCCACCGAGGGTGATGACACGAACCTTGGTGAAGTTCACTAAAATCTGCCACATAAAACACTCTTGTAATCGATTACAATAGGCTTGTAATCGATTACGCGAGCCATATTCC
>NW_014543642.1:0-1635 GCF_000741045.1 Vigna radiata var. radiata | reverse complement strand
TTGAATAATATTTAATTAGTAATGACTTTAAATATTAGTATAAAGATGAGTTAGTTCATTAATGAGTTAATTGGTTGAATAATATTTAATTAGTAGTGAAAAAATAGTTATATATATATATATAATGATTTTAAAAATATATTATATTTTATTAACATATTTATGATTAGTTAAATACTTGTAGATAAAACAATATATAAGTAATTAAATTGTAATTGGGTGTAGACGACAATCTATATTGAATGTAGTGTAAAATTATACCATTAAATATGGAGTTCTTAATTTATAAAAATATGATGCTATTGAAGTTAGTTGTGTAAAAAGAATTATTTTTTATATTGGTAGTTTTTGGATGTTATAATTTTGTTTACATTTAATTTTTATAAGAATTTTCTTTTCTAAATATTTTTATTTAATAAATTTATTGAATGAATTGTTAAAAACCTCGCATTAATTAAAAATAAAAGAATATAAATACATAAATATAAATTTTACCTTAAAAATTAATTTTAAAGAATTAAATTAAAATTAAAATCTATTTTTTAATTTAATATTCGAAACTTGATTTTTAATATCAAGTTAATCTTAAAATTTACTTACTTGTATTTTTTTTTTCTCTTCATTAAGCTGTTTAAAGATAGTTAAAAGGTTAAATTGTTCCCAACATCTAAAAATGTAATATTACAATTTATAATAAAAAATACTCCAAGTGACCATTCCACTAGAATGCATTAAAAATCACATAAAATACAGTTTTGTTCTTTAATATATTTGTAGATGATGTAAAATTAACAAATTTTAATTTTAGTACATAATTTTTTTTAAGTGAAAATAATCGATTATTATTGTATAATACTAAATGTAACATTCAAAAATATAATAAAAACTTTATAGAGTCATCTGATACATAATAAGATAAAACTGTTAACCGATCATAAAATAAAGTATTATACTTTATAGTTATCCAAAGGTTTAATCATTCTAATATTCTCTATTTTCGGTGACTTTTTTCAATTAGGTCCCTCATTTTTTCTTTTTCTCAATTGAGTCCCTATTTTTTAAAAATTGTAGCAATTAGGTCACTGTCGTTAGTTCCGTACTAACACCGTTAAAAAGGGTGACACGTGTCAACTTGTGATTTTTTTTGAATTTTTTAAATATATTTTTAATTATTTTTATTTTTATTTTTTATTTTTTTTCTTTTAAAAATAAAAATTTGCCACGTGTCAAGTTGACATTGTGCCACGTAGCAATACAGTGTGAGGTGACACTAACAGTGCCACGTGTCACTGTCAAACCACGTGCCGTTGCGTTTGTTTCAATTTGGTCCTTTATTTTTATTTTATTCCAATTTGGTCCTTGTATTTTTATTTTGTCTCAATTTAGTCCTAATTTTTTTAAAAATTAAAAAAAAAAATTGTTCCTTCCCAAATAAAATACGGTATGTTCATTTTCCAAATTTTTGTCTTTAAATTTGTTTCTGTTAAACAAATTATTAGTAATGATGTATTTCAAATCGAAATATTTAACTCTATAAACTTTTTATGAATTGTTGAGGAAGTATTGAGACTATACTTGTGTAGATTACCTTCACAAAAATATTTATTATTGAGATGTTAACTTTTATAGGTTACT